>NW_010334398.1:0-32532 GCF_000700745.2 Antrostomus carolinensis
TCTCAAGCCTGTCAAGGTCCCTCTGGATGTCCCCTCTGAATTCTTGCAAAGGTTGTTATTAACACCTTTGCCTTTGTGATAAGTCTGTGGTACACGTGGATGCACGTTTATTGTTTTGCACTATTCCACCTTGCAGCAGCAGAAACAATGCTCAAAGTTGTTTTCAAAATTTTCCTCCCACTCCAGCTAGAGCCTGTTTCTAGTTGATTGCCTCTGACTAGACTGATGGAATACTTGGGAATTTCTTGTAAATCATACATAACTGTTTTCCAGAATTGTATTGGTTAAAATGGAACTTTTGTCTGGGGGGAAAAAAAATAAACCTGTTTTGGGATAGCCCTGTGAAGGAGACAGAGAAGGTAAGTTGAAGGGTGCTTGGCTGGGTGGTTAAATTAACTCTGTCCTAGCCAAACCAGGACACTGACATACAAGAAACTCAACTTCAAGTATCTGTGCTAGGTTGCCATTTTGCTTTCATAACATGTTGAGGAGAGCTCAGTTTCGTTCCTTGTTGGGACTAGAAGTGAACCTCTAAAGCATCAATTTTCTTTTTTGTTTTTCTTTCATGAATTTTTTTCTTTCTTGTTTTTCTTTTTTTCTTCAAATTTCTTTCTTTCTTGTTTTCTAAACAACTCAGTCCACGCTAAGCTACTGAGCTTTTCTAGTTCTGGTACAAAATGGTTTCATTGTGTATGTATCAGTCTGAGATTTGGACTATGAATATTCTTCAGATGTGTGCAGTGTAATTTATTCTAGAGCTCAGTGACAATGACTGGGATATAATGAAGGCAGTAAAGATCAAAACCACCTGGATGTCCACTGACACTGGCAGAAACAATGGAGTCACTTTTGCAAGGACTTTTTTCAAATCACTAGCTAGCAAATTCTTTTTAATGATGACTCTAGGCTTTCCCAGACACTTAGTATCAAGGATAACATTGTGGTGTTGTCCTGCCAGGCTTTTGTCACATATTGATACCAATAAATGAGGTGAAATAGTCTTTTTGCATTGACATTAGAGCTGTGTATATCTTACAGATAGTTTATAGGTTAAAGGCCTCTTAATTGGCACGTTACATTTTGTCCCCTTTTGTGTGGGGACGCTGACTCTGGACAGAATTCTTGGAAGGACAAGCTCTGCTTAGTGTGCAAAGGTAGTCAGAGAGCAAATGGATGATGGGACTTACTACTCAAAAGCCTGAAGAGCACTTCTGGGAAATGATGGGCCTCCTGCCCTGTGAATATTGCATTTCATGGTGACTCTGTGATATAAAAACCTAGAGCAGACAGAAGAGGATTCCACAGCCTGGTGGCAAAAATGATGAGGCTTTTGTGTCAGGAAAGATTAGAAAGATGGAGACAACTTTATTTCAAGATGAGATAAATCAGAGTGGGTATTTTGATGTAGTAGAAACAACCACTGAGATAGAGCAGGCATTAACTCTTTCCTGCAGTATAACCACCAGAGAGGAAAGTAATCGAGAAGCAATCCTTTCAGTTTGATAAATATAACTGTGTCCTATCAAGCTGTGTAAGGCAAAAAGTTCATGAGGATTCACAGTGGTGCTTGCTGCTTCTACAAAGAATGAGAATATTTGCTGCTAATTTATATATAAGAAATCTTTTCAGAAGGCTGTGAAGCCTGTCCATGCTGGTGAGCTCTGCACTTTGCTTTATGAGCAGTTTTCTCCATAGTTTGTAGATATGCTCCTATCCGAGGGGCAAGATGTGCCAAGTGAGAGAGATGGCTCAGCAGTTGAGCGGTTGAATGTTCTTCTTAAATCTATGTCTGAAAGCGCTACGAGGAAGCCAAGTTAGTAGAGAAGTGAATGAGGAGCAGCCAGGTTATATTGTACCAATATTAATTTTACATTAAGATACCCAGAACTACAGTGTGAGAATTAAACCCTAGGGACTGTTAAAACCTTTTAAGATGATGATGGAGACTTTTTTCAGAGTATATTTCTTTTCTCCTTTTTTTTAAAAAAAAAAAAAAAATCTCTATGTTAGGGTAAAAGACATTTTTGTATTTTTTTTCCCCTTTTCAATATACAGGATGATTAGAGAAAATGAACTCCTCTTCAATAACTGTGTAATCGTTCGTTGTCATTCAGATATGAATTTAATTCAGCTGAGTGATTTTTAAAGAACACGTGAGTGAATTCCAAAGTGGAATATATTTCTGCAGACGGATCTGAAAAAATACTCTTATTTTTTTTTAATTGGAGAAAGGGAGGAAAAGTGATGTGAAAAAAGGCTTGGCAACTTGTTGAAAATCGCAAGTGATCCTACACTTTTTTGATTTAATCGTAGAGCCTGCAAACTTTCTTCATTAAAACTTTTTAGAAAGAAAGTAGCAGTCTCAAAGGGTTGAATGCCTTGTGTATCTCATTACCTAATACTGGATGGCAGAAGGATGAAATGGATAAAGAGCACACCAAGACCAAGGGAAGAAAAGGTTTTAGGCATTAAAAAAAAAAAAGAAAAAAGAAAAAAAAGAAAAGTGCATGTGTTTGAATGTTTAACACATTTTTCTAATGGGCAGTAGATATCTGGATGTTTTAGATGGATTTTTTAATTTGGGGTTGATTGGATTGTGTTGTGAAATGCTCTGAAATTTTAAAGCTAGTCACTCTATCTTTCCATAAAATGACCACGGAAATCAGTTGTTATATTTCTAATGCACTCTGGCTTTGAGTGAGACCGAGTCCCTCTCATTCAGGCTCCCTGGCACCTTCACACTTGCGTAGTCCTGAGATGATAAAAGGAGCGTCACGCAGAATGGGGCATTATTCATCCACAGCAGAACGGCAGAACCTGACCTTTGCCTTTCACTAAAACATGCATTGACTTCTTTTTAGGGTTTTGATGTGCAATTTCCTAATGGGCTCATTGCCTTCAATCCGAATTATGTCACAGCACAGACTTGGGGAAGAGAAGGGGAATTGTTGTTCAGCCTATTTATGGGATAAAGTGTCATTAGATGCTTGTAATCAGATTGTGTTGGCTTTGAAAGGAGGCTTTTGAAGAGGAATTTTGCGCAGTGAACGGATGATGGGTGTGCAGATGGTCTATTAATTTCCTGCTTTGCGATGTATCACATGAAATATTTACCTGACAAACAGTCTCGATGGGTTGGAGAGGGGTGACTGCTAAACTAGAAGACAAGTCTTTAAATGATATTTGATTGTACTGATCTAGGCAGAACACCATGTGTAATTGCAATATTAATGACCTGTGCAGTAACAGGCAGAGCCTGGAGGGAGGGGTAGTATATTTTATCGGACCAAAATGTGACAGAAAATTAAGAAGCCGTTATACAAACAAGCCTGCCTTCAGCTACGTATCTACATGATTCTACCTCTTCCTCCATCTAGCACAGCTGCAAAAACAGTTCTTCCACAGTCTGGAGCAATAATTAGGGGAGACCTAATTAATGTTTACAAATATGGTAAGGGTGAATGTCATGAGGATGGAGCCAGGCTCTTCTCAGTGATGCCCAACGATAGGACAAGGAGCAATGGGTGTAAGCTGGAACACAGGAGGTTCCGCTTAAACTTGAGAAAAAACTTCTTTACAGTGAGGGTGACAGAGCCCTGAGACAGGCTGCCCAGGGAGGTTGTGGAGTCTCCTTCTCTGGAGACATTCAAGACCCACCTGGATGCCTTCCTGTGTGATCTCATTTATGTTCCTGCTCCAGCAGGGGGATTGGACTGGATGATCTTTTGAGGTCCCTTCCAATCCCTAATATTCCGTGATTCTGTGAATAAGGTAATAGAGGGGTAGACCACTTCTTTTTGGCATGGAAAGAGTTACTGGGTAGAGCAGCAGGGTCGGAGCCACTGATTAATCTCTCCAGCTCACATTATTAACGTTACAAATGTCACTCCTTATTCATGTCACCCACTTGAGTCTGTCACGTCCTTTTGTGCCGACGGTTCTGAGATCAAGTTTGACATACAGCGTGCGATAACAGATGGGCAGCTGAAGGGGCAGGCTGGGAAAACATTTCAACCTTCTTTGAGGGACACGCATTCTTTATCTCCAAACATTGTTTGCTTTTTCCATCATTGCCCATGTGTTGGAGGGAACTCATCTAAATTAAGCTGTCTAGGGAAAGTCTGTGCGTGTTTGAGACGATTTGGTACAGGGCTGGGATTTTCAGCTCGTAACTCCATGAAAACCTCATCTGTCACCTATGAACTGAACCCTTTCTGCTCTGCTCATCTCCTGAAAATTGGAGATGGGTTGTTGCTAAGTAAACTCAGTGTTTGCTTGTAGGGAGTGACCTCTTGAGAGCCATGTGGAGCAGAGACCTGTATGTGCTATTTTCACTCTTCTACTCTTGAGAACTTGTCAGGCTAAGTCTGATTTTTCTTTTTTTTTTTTTTCATGAATGCTGAAATTCTTTTTATAAGTTAATTTTAAACATTTCAAAAGAAAAAAATTAAAATGTCAATTTTCAGGTATGTTAAAGACAAGATGAGGTTTTGGGTTTTTTTTTAACTTCCATACAGTTTGTGGGGAGAAAATAAGAGCATGTTGGGGAGAAAAAGGGAAAAGGAAATAAATAAGTTTTCCTCTCATAAGTCAGTTTTACCAAACATGCATATGACTCATTTTAGGGTTGACTGAAGCCTCTATGCTCAACATCCAGTTTGTACTCTTTTGTACTAGAGGCTGTTTAAAAATGCTGTTCTAAAGCCTGTCCAGCTTGTCCAGCAATGCCATAACTGGAGAAGAGAAATGTCAGAGTGGCTGAGGCAAAGAAGGGGGAAAGGGTGGTAGAACTGGCTGCACGTATGCGGTTTTCAGCCCACGCGGTGAGCCTGCTGTGTATACAGGTGTCGAGGTTTCACCTTAATGCTCAGTGAGGTGAAATCTGGAGACACACCATACCTCCTTCCTCTTCAGAGTTTTACATCTTGACTGGAGATAGATTCATATGGCCTTAAAAAGAGTGGTTTGTGGCATAAATGTCCATTGGGGGAGTTTTGTACATGGGGACATCTGCTATTGACTACCTTTGAAGAGGGATGTTGGATAGATTTGGACATTGACCTATGTGAGGATGGTGAGTCTTACTTTCCTTTGTGGCAACTGGAGAGAGGCAATTCCGATGCAATGCAAAAGCAAACTGGGTGAGTGAGGACTTCTTCTACACCAACAGGAAACTGTAGTTTATAATGAGCTGTAAAGGGAAAGTTTAAGTCTTCTCATGCAACAAAATAGTTCTTATATGCTTAGGATCAATTAGGAGATAAAAGATGATGCTTAGAATAGATATTTTAATCAAAAGGCCCAGCATTACTTTGGTAATTAGAATCCCTGTGAATTAATATCATGCAGATCCCCACAACATATTATTTTTTCATATTTATAGAAAATCTCTTAGTGCAGCTATCTTACATTTGACTTTCCCTCTTTTTAGATGCTTGACTAGTCAAGTGGCCAAGCAAGGACTCAACTTGCAAACAACCATTTACATTGAAAATAGATCTTCCAAATTGCAAAGGTTAACTTCTCTTTAAAAAAAAAATAAAATAAAAAAATAATAAAAAAATTACTCTCTATGGAGAATTTGGTTTGAAACAGAGTAATAAAAAGGTAGAGTCTGTATTTAAAAAATTAAAAACTCTCTTCCCATGGATGTACCAATTCTCTTTTGCAGTTAGCTATGTGAAGAGTTTAAGTCGTTGCTTGTGGCCAGTATAGAGAATTATAAGGACAGATCACAGCTACTGATGACATCATATCTGTAGTCCTATGTATCTCATGTGAAGTTTGCACATTTTAAGAGTTGCCACCAATATACTTTTAAGTTACCTCCATTATTTTAAAGGTGTTTTATAAACATGTCTTTCAGTCCTATAACGTGTGTCGAGATTTGTCTTGTATGTTTAATACTCTTCCTTTCTCGTTAATAGCAAAGTAAGGGCAGAGCTAGCTGAATTTTGTGTTTTTAATCTATTTTTCAATAGAAAACTGGATTTGGGGCTAAATATATTTTCACTAAAATGTCGCTTTGCTGTGGGAATTAAAAAAACCCAACCAAACAACAAAAAAAAAAGAACAACTGCCTAAAGATTTAGGCCAAAATGTTATTTTCAGTGGATAGCCAAGATCTGGATCATTTTGCAGTATTACTAGAGCTGCTTTTTGTTGCTTTTAACTTAGCAGTGCCTGGGGGTCCCAATTAAAATCGGGGATGCACAGTGCCAAAACTGCGACGACGTGTACCAATGCATCCTGTTCCTTTCCTGGTGAGTTCACGATGCAGTCTCATCCTACAAAACCAGCTTTCCAGCTTTTCTCCTCTCTCCTTTTACAGCATTACACCTCATTAGAAATAAATAAATAAAGTAATTTTAAAAAACCTGTGTGCCACAAAAGTTGGACATACTTGTCCTAGGCAGAGCTTAAAAAAAACAAATGAACAAACTTAGTTTTATGTAGAATACAACACTTAATTTCAGTGAATTGCCTTTGCTCCTACTTCTACCTTACTCTTACTTCCTATTTGAAGAGAGAGACTTCCACAAGTGTTATTTGATAAGTAATCCAACTCTAATAAAGTTGCAGTGCCATCAATTCATTGCATTATCAAAAGGCCAATTGCTTAATGTACTTGAATTGGAACTTGCTGCAGGCATAGCAAGGAATCAGCTAACTCCGTGATGAATGGCACTTACAGTTACAATTGAACAGGCTGCTCTGGAAAGGTGTATTGGCATTTACTTTTTGCTTTAACTGCAGGATTTTTTTCATGGGGAAAAAAATAAAAGAAAAGATTGAGAGGCTAATAACAATTGGTTTTGCTTTGCATAATATTGTCTTATCCTTGCTATAAATCTTTGCCAATATCAGATTCACAGGAAAAAAAGCTCAAACTCCTCAAAACTCGTTTGTGAAAATATCAAGCTTTCAGATCCTGCAATGAGGCTGGCATTAAAAGATGCTAAATAAGCTTCTTCAGTTTTGATATTACTGCAACATACCTTCTTGTCTCTACCCACTCTCTTCAGGGATCTTGCATACAGAAAGTGTAGTTGCAAGATGTATTTGAAAGTGAATGTAGTTTATTTTCAGGGTTTTCTTCACAGATAAGTAAAATATGTCATTTTCTGGGGGGGCAGATTGGTTGAGTGAATAAGGTATAGAGCTAAGAGCCACAACATCTGCATTTCACAGCTCTATCCTCAGATCTGTTCTTGGTTACTTTTATATTGAGCCAGGCATGTTGTTGATAGTACTTAATATAAAGGAGGCTGTGTTGACCCTCAGGAGCTTCTGAATGCTCCTGGCTCTGGGTGTGCACCTCAGCTGAGCCATGTTTCATGTAAAGACAAGACTTGCATGCCATCCTTCCCCTTGTGCCTGAGCTTCCATGCAAAGGGCATTCTGGTGTGGGCCAGAAAGTATTTCCTAGCAGCTATGACGTGCATCGATCTGGCAGTAGGTGAGACCTCATAACTCTTCTAGTCTGAGATTCTCCTGCTGATTAGACCCACGTAGTCTGTGTTATTTCTCTACATCCTGCTCTTGACCTTTGGGGGCGTGAGCTGTTGCACACATTAGCAAAATCAAGATGAGCAAAAAGGTACTGAAACAGGTCAGTAGCAGCATCATCATTCATTTAACTCCAAATATCAGCTGTCATATGCACCACAAGATAAGCCTGTCTTTGGAGATCGGGAAATTCCTGTAACTTTTCAGTCATCTAGTTTAACTTCATTCATGGATAGTGTTTGATGTGCTTCCATGTACGTGGAGGCAAATTTCTCCTTTCCAATGCTGGAGAAGTATCTCCTGTAAGATTTATAATGAGTATGTGTGATGGGTAGCTTGTTCCCTGCTGCTCAGAGCCCTTCTTATTAATAACTGCTGATGTGTAGCTTATGATTTGTTTAGAGTCACTGGTTATGTGACATTGTTCTTGAAGTGTATTTGCAGAACTCTTTGCAAGGTAAATGTTCATGGCCTGTGTAATACATTTGATATCAGCATTGATTATAAACTCACGCTTCTTGGAACTTTCAAAATAATTAGATTTTTCCCAAAGCCCCAACACCCTCAGTGATGTGATTATGAGAGAAATCCCTGAGAAGGACAGATTTTTATCACCTACTTGTGGAAAAAAACCCAAACATAATGTAAGTTTCAAAAATCATAAAACCTAAAGCAAAGGTTTGAAAAAGAAATGATGATTTTAATGATAAAAAGAAGTAGCGGGTGTCATAAAACACACTCAGGGTTGAAAGGCTTCCAGACAGTTGGTCTCATTTGGATCCTGGCCATGTAAGGGTGGTTTTGGATGGAAAGGGCTTTAGACATGGTTAGTGTGGAGGTCCCTGGCTGTTGGTTTTTGAAAGTTTGTGTGTCGGAGAGAGGCAAGAGAGAGGGAGGCTTTCTACTCCCGTCTGTCTCACATTCCCATGGGAGAATCTGATCTGGTAGCTGATGGGACTGCTTTGTCCTGGAAAGGTGCTAGAGGGGCAACGTTCTTCATCAGTGCCCCTTTCCTCCTCCTGTGTCTCTGAAGCTGCCTGGCTGGTGTTACTGGTCTTCTCTGCACCTGTACAGAGAATGATGTCCTGTCTGGAAAAAGGACAGAGTTTCTACCCTCCATCACCTTTGACAGGGTGTGCAGAGCAATCCTTTAAGGATACCATGTGAGCTTGGTGGCTGTTTGTTTCACTGCAGGATTACAGGAGTGAAAGGTCCAAATATAAAAACTACACCTCATTTTTGGTTTTGATAACGGTTGGCTGACAAATTCAAATTGCTACCTCTGTTAATGAATGCCTTCCCTCCTCCCAGCCCTGGCCAGCAGGCTTGGAGGTGAACAGAAAGGAAAGTATATATTAAGAAAAGCTCCTTATGGTTTATTTAAGAGCCCTGTCCTGAAGGAGTGACACAGTAACTTTGGCTGTGACCTTCCTCGTTGCTGCTGGCTGTTACACAGAGAATTTCTAGAATTAATCTGGTGCTCTGACTCAGCGGTGGTGACGTGGTAGACCTGCTTTAATCAGTGGAGGAAATTTACACTCGCTTGCAAGCTGGTGTGTAGGCTTTTCCTTTTTTTAATAATATGTTCTGAAATGTGTCTCTTCTTAGCTCCTTCCCTAGTAGAAGAAGAAGAAAGCTTGAGGGTTTTCCCTACTAGGACCACTCAGCAGATCCTAAGTTCAGAGGAGCTTAATGCTGTTAATTATACCCAGTGCTAACGGCATCATTTAACTGGGGGAAACTGCTCCATGTTTACTAGATACACTGCACTTGACCTGCATTAGCACTGAGATGACTGTGACAGGTGAGTGTGGATATACACCTGGGTGCTCTTTATTTTAGTCCTCAAGGGTTACTGCACAGTTCACTCTTAGAACAATGTTATTGTGGTGGTTTCACTGGGCTGGCAGCCAAACAGAGCCGCTCGCTCCCCCTGCGCCCCAGGTGATAGGGGAGAGAACTGGGGGGGCAAGGGTAAGGAGACCCATAGATTGAGATAAGAACAATTTAATAACTGAAATAAAATAAGACTTAAAATAATAATTATATTAAAATAATACTGATAATAATAATAGTAATAAAATATGCAAATGAGTGATACCCAGTGCCATTGCTCACCACCCACTGACCAAGCCTGGCCTGTTCCCAGATAACGATCCCGGAGGAGCGACAATCCTGAACCGAAACCGCAATCCCGGGAGAGCGAGAGTCCAAATGAAAGCCAGAGAAAGCAAGACAGGAAGAGCCCCTCATGAATATATTGACCATGACAGGATATGATATGGAATATCCCATTGGCATATCCAAATGCCAATTTAGCTTATTAGTTTAAATATTCTTCGTCCCCCACCCCCAGATCTTGCACTTGCAGACTAGCAAAACACAAAGTCCTTTGACTTCCAGCAAAAATTTAAAACATGGGTATGTCATCAGCATTTCTCTCCTAACAAATCCCAGCTGAAACCAAAACACAGCACTGTTCTAGCTCCTAAAAAGACACCCAGCTCTATCCCAGCTAAAAACCAGGCCAGGGATGCAGAACTGTGTATGTAAATATAACCAGAGCAGATTTGCACATAAACTGCATCTTGATTGCAGAGTGGCTATGAGCTAAATATGCCATCGGTTTTCTGAGGTTCATTTGGAGGATGTGGTTTGCCTGGGCAACACCAAGAGAAAAGTGGAATGCCACTTGGCATTCCCATGCAGTCCTGCTTTTAGCTGCTTAATCCTGAGATACAGTATATGGCTTCTCACCCTCCAGCACAGACCCTGTCTTGAAGAAGAAGAATCAGGAGTGAAAAAAAATGAATGGTTATTTTCTAAGGCTTCTGAAGGGCTGTTAGGAAACCATCAAAACAACCTCCTCTATGTGAACTGAACCAGATTTAAGTTGGCAGAAACCAAATGACAATCCATAATTTACTCAGCTCCCTCACCCATCCGTTCCTCCACGCTTAGAAAAACCTTAATCAAAATATTTGAAGGTAGTTGACAGAGCTGAAAGTGAGTAGCTTCAGTCAAACAAGAAGAAATTGCTGTGATGTTCCAGATCCTTTGCTGCTATAAATGGACAAAATATCTCAGTGAACTCCAGTGGAGTTCAGCTATTTTACATCAGCTGAGAATTTAGTCTCAGACATTTTACATGGCGCTAATTAAGCGTTAGGGGTGCTGCCTTATGGCTATTCCAGCTTTTTCATGGAAACAAGTGTTAGAGTTTTGGTTTTGAGAGTGCAAAACATCTCAGAGAAAAAACTGCCACTGTAAACTCAGTCACTGATTGCTGGGAAAAGGGAATTGGCTGCTCTTGGGAAATAGCTGCGTACCACCTGGAGACTGGAAATATCGGAAGGAGTCCTCTCCACCAGAGGAGTTACAGTTAGTGGCCGAACTGTGTGTTCTGGTAAGACACATGACAGACCCTTCTGGCCATCTCTCTAACTCATGAACCCAACCAGGACCCAGGCCTGAGCGCTGGAGTTTTTTTTCCACCCAGTAAATATCAATATGACTCACGTCTGCTAGTTTTAATCAAGTAAATAGAAAAAAAAATATTATTAATATAGTTGAATGGTTACAGTTTGTCTGATTTAGAATCATATAATGGTCTGTGCTGGAAGGAACCTTAAAGATCATCCAGTTCCACCCCCCCGCCATCAGCAGGGACACCGTCCACTACATTTACACAAGCTGTGGTGGTAAACTTGTTAACTTCACAGCTGTTTGTGTAGCTGCTTGGCTTTTTTTTGTGCCAGTTGTTTCTTATTTTACTTTTATTTTAGTTATCCATTTCAAATGGGAAATGTTGAGTCATGGGGACATGTTTATGATTTATTATGGGTATAAAACTGATGCTAATGCAATAATATTCAGATATAACAAATATTTAGCAAAGTCACTACACCTTTTCAGTTAAGGTAGAAGTCAAATGTGCTCGCTGACAGAAGTATTCCCTTTTGATTTCCCCCTTGAAACGTGTAATAATTAAAATTAGATGAAAGAAACATCTCATGAGAGCCCTAAAACAATACCTAGCAAATACAGAACTAAAAAAAACAGTTCCTTTTTTCTTTTGTTTCCTCTTTTCTTTTGTTCAGCAGAAAGCCATCAGGTTTCTCATGGGTCCTTTGTCCTACTGCTTCTGCTGGGAAATGTCTTCAGTTACAGATGTCAAAATAGAGACACAATCTGTGCTACTGGGTACGCAATAATGGTATGTTACGGAGATAACAGATTTGTGAATATTTTTCACCACCCTTTACAATGTGAAGTGTGCATTTTTAATGGACACATATGGTTTATTTTCATCCTCGCTTTCTATCCAAGCGCATCAAACATTTGGTCTGAAAACTTCTTCTATTCATGACATATTTTTTCCTTGGGCAGTAGGTAATACCTGGTAAATGACAAAAGACCACATCATGGACAGAGCAGGCAGGCAGCTTTTTCTCATATGAAGCTGTTCTTTTTATATCCCCTCAATCTTTCCACTGACAAAACATAAATATGCGTGTACAGAACTGATGCAGGCTCCATCTACCCGAATCTGGAGACAGGGAGCACCGTCATCTGTGGATATGCAGTTCCTGGACAGAACAATTTTATCTCTCGAGGGATTCTTTGTCACAGTGAAGCAATGAAGCTTTCAGCTTGTCATTGGGAGGGAGATGAGGATCCCTCTGGCCAAAAATGGTCAACATGCGTTGAATGTCATTTGTCTGGTCTCAAATACTGTAGGAGTTAATAGGTTTTTCTTGGATAAAATCCATCTCTTCCAAAGAGGTGACTCGAAACTCTTGTCTGATTTGTAGTTATCAAAGTTCTGTTCCTGAATGCAGCTGCAAAAAGCCCAGTACTGAGCAGAGAGAGTCCTTTCATCAGGTAAGAGCAAGAGGTAGCTGGAGAGGGGTGAGTGTCCTCATAGCTCCTCCTGCCTCAGTGGGTGAGGGAGGACCCATATATAAAAAAAGGCTGAACTCCAGAATCTCAGTAAATTCTAGAAAATACATTTCAACTTTATTATAGAGATTCAAAACAAGCGTGGGAAAGGTCTGGAGGAAGGCAGATGTGTTGGTTTTGGCTCTCATGGGTTATTAGGAAGATGTCTGGCAGCATGGGGAAAATAAAGTGACATCCTAAGATCAGAAAGCTGCTCAGGAGACCCCAGGCCTCTTTGATTTCCATGCCAACACCCCACGCATCGCCCTGTGCACGTGCCAGTAGGTGCACGGTATTAAATATAAATAGACATATGGCACTGCAGAGCTGGCGTGGAGCAGGAGCGTCCTGCAGAGCGGATGTCGCTGGGCAGGTTAGGACCTCAGCCCATCCTTCCCTCCTTGGCATCAGCTTTTTGTGCCCAGAATCCTCCCGTCAGGCCTGACGGCAGCAAGTCCTTCTGACAGATGGATGTAAATGCCTGCAGCGTGGAAACCCAGCTGAGCATCGGTCATGTTTATTCAGGAGTAGCCCTGCTGACCAGGAATGGGGTGAAAAGTTCCTCTGTCGTGATGGTCTTTTTTGTCTACAGTTTACCTAAAAGGTGGTCATCTCTCTGCATCTTCACCCCCTGGTCTCTAGTACTGCACAAAGCACTCGAGGTGCTTGGCTGCCCTTTGCCTGGCTTCGCTGTGGATATCAGAAGTTGTTGCAGCTCAGGAAATAGCTACAACAGGGCTTAAAACCAGGAGAAATACCACAAATGTGCTTTCCAGTGAGGATCCTGCCCTAGAGACTCAAGGTGAGGAGGGAAAGGGCCAGCCTAGGATCAGAGTGATGGCAGGCTCACGTCACCTTAGGTACGCAGTTTTCCTTCTGTAATGTAATCCTCTCTCTTAGTTTTACTTTCAGACAAGAATGCATATTCATGAATCATGCAATGAATTAACAGCACTGATAAGCAGAGGGCTTGCTAGATGGTGCTTGCTGGAGTTGTAAAAATAATGCTTCCTGAGGAAAAAAAAAGATAATGGTTTTGAAGATGGGCTTAGTCCTCTGCGGTCTGAATCATCGTGTGAAACAATATATGCTGTTGTTCTCAACTTCCTTGTCTGTCTATATTGTTTTGGGAAAAACCAGGATGTTGATGAGCCTATGAATATGCTTAGCATGTATTCTGCATTACACATTCCAGTGGCGTATTTCTACTGTAGCAGGATTGAATCCATGTTTTTTTTTTCCTCTTTTCTCTTTGTTTTCTTTTAACTCCTGACTCGTGATGTAGCAAAATAGGGACTTTTTTTTTTTAGACAAATTGTTTGCAACTGGTACGGTACAGTATTATCCTGGAAATTAACATGGGTTTACTTTAGGTGGGTTGTTTATATAATGCTTTGACAACAACACCGTGTCACATTCTTCTGTGCTGTAATCAGACTGGATGATTTTACACTATTCTCTGAGCATATTTCACTACAGCAAATGTTCTCTTTAAATTTATTTCTTATTATTTTCTGAGCAAAGAGAGGTTTGACTGCAGCATATAACTCCAACAGATCAACAACGCTTTTGTTGAGTTACATTTATTACATTTCTTGAACCCTCCTTTCACCTAGTAAAGCAGTTATTTTGACGACAGATCTGTTTCTCCAGCTTTACATGGTGTGTTACTGTTGCTCACCTCTTCTTAACTCTCCAGACCAAAGAGTTGAATCTAACAGAGACTGGGAAAGATTAAAGTGTTCCTACTGAATAAATGTTGTGCAGCTGTGGACATTTCATGCCCAGAAGTGTCCTAAGGCTTCCTATTTAGACAAATGGTATTCTGAAAGCGATGACTGCTCTCCTTTGCCAACACTCAGTTCTGGGAGGTAACAAATAGCACTTTGATGCTGCCAGGATCAGCCTTTATGGTGCCATATGCCAGCCAATTATCTCAGTGTCATTAGGCACAGAACTAGTGTTTCCCACATGCCCAGATCATGCAATTAGTGTACTTACTTGAAATGGGATTGCAATGTAGCAAAGAAGAGTCAAGAGGGTAGACCGAGCTTGTCCAGCCAACTTTCAGTTTGCCAGGGAAAAACAGCTATGGTGATGGTGGCTACCACAACCAGAAGTGGAAACTCTTAACTCTGTGTTGGGCTACGTGTCCTAGAATCATAGAAAAATGTAGGTGTAGCATCACCACCACCACCATGCTCTTGGTGTCTTTGGTCTAGCCATGTCTATGTAGCACTCAGAGTAGGCTAATTTCTCCTACCTTTTGAGTGAATTTATAGCATGTTTTGGGAGAAGTGTATTGTTGCAGCTGGACTGTGACCAGTACCCATATTTAAAGGTAGTCCAGGTAGATCTGCAGCAGCATGAACACAGCCAGAGGGAGCTGCGGGTTGATGCACAGCAACTTGAAAACCATGGTGCTTTCCTGAGACGTGCTGGTATTTTTCTGAGCAATCCCCACTTGCATTCTTTCTCCTTTGGAGTTGCTTTTTCTTCATCTCCCCTTGGATACCACCTGGTTTTAAGGAGACTAACCTATTTGTATTTACATTTCTAGGAGGAGGGAGAGGATCTAAGCAAAGTCTGGGGATTTCTGGCTGCTGTTAGTGTTAGAGGAGAGGAATCCAGGTTAGGAGAAAGCTGTAGCTGAATGACTCCGAGGTGTAGGAAGAGGAAAATGGAAACACTGGTGTGAGATGCCATCTGTGAAATACAATATCCATCAGTGGACCCTTAGTCTGACCTAAGGGAACCCAGTAGACTCAGCCTTATGATTGCAGAGTTTTCTGCTGAAAAGGGTTTCTGACAGAAAAAGTTGCTGAACATGTTTTGATCTTTGCTTATCTCCGTGTTCGGAGTAGGGTTATTGAGGAACTTTCTCTGTGATTCACTTAAAAGTTGCAGCAAAATTTAACCTGAGATTAAATAAAAATCTGAAGTTATTATGAACTGTTTGGTGAATTATGAAGGACAGGCAAGTCTTCCTGGTCTCCATCTAAAATCAGGGCAGGGAGAGAGAGGGGCTTTTGTAGAGGATGCTTTGAAGAGCTGCATTAAGTTTCTCCTCCTGCTCTGATTTGCCCTCTGGAGGAACCTTCTCCTTCTTGCTGATTGTGGATGATTTTGCTCATTACACCAAAGTTCACCTTTGTGAGTACGCTCCCAGCCTTCATGATGGACAATTGCTGCAGCTCTGTTACTGAGCTGGCTGGGTTGCGGCAAGAGAAGGCACGGGATCCTTCTTCCTCCAATGGATCCCCTCTTTTCCAGACCACGTTGATTTTTGCTTTTCTTTGAGCTGTTTGCCTCTTACTTGAACGTTTGATAATTGAAGGGTGTTGTGTATGAATGAACAGTTGTATTATGATTATTATTGCATAAAGGCCCATTGATTCCCACGTTCCCAAAGAACATATTAATTTCCTGTTAGGTTTCTGCATCTGTTAGTCATTATAGTGTTTTCTAGTCAGATGTTTCAGTTCTTGGAAACACGCGCCCTGAGCAGATCGATCTCTTTGTCCATGGGGAAGGGGCACAAATGAAATCCTCTCGGGTTTTGAAGACGTGTGTCCTGGTATCACAACATAGTATGTCAAATTGGGTGTTTCTGTGAGCATTTCTAACACCAAGTAACTACTGACCTTTCTGACCAACTCTTTCAACGATAGCTGTCAGACACGGTGGCATTTTAATGGGGCCAATACAAGTGTCCTCTCTGTGATGTTTGAAAGTAACCTTTTCTGAGAGTGGTGGTATTTTAGGAGTTGCTTTGACAGAGATGGTTTTTCCAGAGACCTACTCATGCAAGTAACCTCAGTGCTGTCAATAAATGTAGCTGTCTGAGACAGCTTTGGGCTGTGGAGCTACTACTCCTCTAACAACTACAAGCAGAAATGAGGCTTTCCTAGAAGCTGAAGCTTACGTGTGCCATCCCATAGTCTTTTTTGAGAGGTTAGATGCAGGCCTGTAACAACAAAAAATGTCATTCCCCTCCCCTTTACATAGTTCATTCTCTTCATTTATGTATTTCTAGGGAACGGTTATTATTTAAATATCCCTCTCTCTGCTCTTCTAATCGTACCTTGCTAAGAAAATAACACTCATTAGTGCTTGTTCATTTGTTGTAAGGGTTGGACTCTAGATCATCCAGAATTCCTCCTCTGCTTTAACAGAGATGTCAAACCAGTATTTGTCTCAACATTACACAGTGAGAAACTTTTGAAGGCTGGTCTTGTCAAGCTGTGAGAATGATTTTAAAACTAACAGGAGTGTAAATTCTATAAAACATGTCTCATTTGTTCTGTCTATGAAAAGCCAGCATGTGTTTGTACGTGCTGCGGACCTGTTTTCAAATCTCTTGTTCCGTCATCTAGGCTCTATAATTATTATTTCTTTCCGGGCATAATCTTTTCAATAACTTAGAGTAAATAAGAATATTTAAGTCTGAATGATAGGTTTTCATGTCTTTAGTAAATCATTTGGTCATTACGTGCTACACATCCAGGGGAGACCACCAAATGTCAAAGGCTCTAACCTGACAAGTACAAAGCAGAAGGAAACAAGGTGTTGGTAAAGGAATATGACTTTCTAATGAGGTTATGTGAATTATAGCAAAGCTAGCTCTTCTTCACATTAATTTCACATCCCCGCCCCTCCTTATTGCTTTGAATTCAGCTCTCATCTTCTGCTGCTGACACATTTGCAATCCTTTCTTTCTGGTTAAAGTTGTGTGAATAATTAGGTTATTTTTGTTTTGCTTTTTTAATTCCATTGCTGAAGAGAAATATTTTGTGGGAAAATGATTTGTGGTGCCAAATGAAACGTTTTGCTCAACTTGAAAAAAAACCCCACACTGCTTCTGGACCTGTTTTGTTCTTCCGGAAATACACTGGACTTCTTTTTTAAATGGACATCAAAATGTTTTGCTTTAGAAATAAGATGGTTTTGAGTTGTCAGAATTTTTTTGTTAATTTTTTGTATGTTTTAAATTGGCTGCAGTCTCACATAATTTTTCTTGCTCTGCAGCAGTAATTAAGTGAATTAATTCTCTGTTCAAAGGGATTTCCCTGCTCTTCTTCTAATAATTAACCCACACACTTAAAAAGCTACTGCCAGGTTACAGAAGCCTTCTCTGCACCCATTTCACCTACGCAGTAACTTTCTTCACAGTGTCTCCATGCGGCTCCTCAGGAGCTACTGTGACCACTCTTGGTCCATCCTTTCATTTTTTTGTAGCTGTGAAGATGAAAAGCCTGACAGACACGGAAAGTCTCCTCTTCCACAGCTACAGGCTGAGGAGATGTGTGGGTATGGTGCCAGGCTCCCCGTACGGCAGCATCCCCAGTCGTGGGCTGACCTCAGGTGGGCAGTTGTCCCCAGCGAGGAGAGGGCGTTCAGCTCTGTCCTGGACCAGCCTGTGCTTTGCTGCATCTGACTTCTTGTTTGGTTGGTGTTGTGTGAGGAGAGCTCCTGTCCTCCAGAGCGTGGGCTGAGATCCTTGGATCTGTTTCACTTGAAGGTGAATAAGGAAAGCATTCTCCAGTGAAGCTCCTGGCAAACTAAGAGCTGTGTCTGCAAGCTGTTAGGAGAGAATTCCCACTGGAGTCATTACATCTGCTGCACCTGGGTTTGCTGTCATGCCCTAACGTTTTTCCATATTAAGGCGTGCAATTCTCCAAAGTGTTTTTCTCCTTTTGATATTTTCCTTCCTTTTGTTTCACTTCCTTCTGGTTATGTTACTCTTTAGTGTTTCTAACTAGACCTGTATTAATATGGTGGTGTATTTAACAGAGAAAGCAAATTGATAATTTCTAATGTTAGGACAACCTGTCATCTCAACTCTTAGTTGGGTTTCGATTTCATTACCTCTTTCTTTTTTATTAACCAAGTCATAATCTAGCTTCTTCCATCACTTCAGTCATAAATCCTATTGTTTGGAACTAAACAGAAAAATTTCTTCCTTTCTCATCTTGCGTTAGCTCTCTAACAGTTTCTGGGCATTTATTACTTACATATTCTGTTTTCTAATTTAATTACTTTGCTTTCTAATTTTCCATGATGTACTCCCTCTTTTTAATTTGGCTGAGTAAATTACACAGTGCTCTATGAGGACAATTCGTAATGAGAGCTTATGATCAGGAAAGGGGCTCTCTGAAATGACATCATCGTTTTTCCTTCTTTGTTCCCTGACAATGTTTTCCCTATCGAAACCATTCCATGTGGAAATGGAAAGATTTTCTGTAAATCAAACTGTATTGTATTGACCTTCTACTGTCCTACTATTCCCAGAATAAACTGGTGGAAATACTTAGCTGTTGAGGTTTCAGGCATGTAAATATACAAGATTGGTTCCTGTTGGACACCTTCAGTTTCCATGATAGGTATGCTTGGTCACTGGTTCTTGTGTCATTCCTTACCCGATAGAAGTACAGTTGCCTTCTCAGAAATATGTGGTGTTACCAAAACCAGAAAGGTGGAGGCTATTGCTTCAAATCTATTTTATCTACCACCTCAAAATGCAGTTGGCTAAAATGACACGTACTTGATGCTAGAAAATGCTGAAATATTTATACCTTTTGATGGATCTGTGGAGAAGGGTAAGTGCAGAAATGAGATGCATGTCCCACTCCAAGACTTTTCAGTATCTTTTCAAGTAAAGGACATCTGAAGGCTAGGAGTGGAGGAGAAGATGGGTTAACCTCGATGTGTTTAATTAGGTAAAATCTAATGTGAATATAAAAGTAAAAAATTACCATTGCCTTTATTTCTGGCAGGATGTGCTGAATTCCTGCCATAAAATGCCTATTGAGTTTGCATATCTCCTTCAGGAGGTATCTCAGCTCCGCTGTTCCCTTTGTGACTCTCATTTGCAATATTACATTCTTGTACTGTCTAACAAAGTGTTTATGAAATCTCTTCTTTGAGAAAGATCAGAAGCAGAATCATGACACTTCTATTGAAATCTGCTTCCTCAAATATCACGCTAAAAAAGGAACAGACTTTCTTTAGATAGGTGAGCAATGTGGGAGAGCTGAGAGATGTTAACCATGCGTGTGCTGGAATGGGGACCAGTGCAAGACACCTGCTAAAGACTTGCCATGCTCTGTGGTTGCCCCTGTGGCTTTTGGAGGCACCTGTAACTCCACCAAACCTCACTTGGCTTCTTGTAGAGTCATACCTGTACCTTGCGAATATGCAGAGTGATCCGATCCCTTCATTTGCAGTTGTGTTGCGCTGCTAAACTGTCTGAAGGAAAGAATACTAGGCTAGAGGTGAACAGGAGGGAGAATTAGACAAGACAGCAGGCAAAAAAGGAACATAAGGAATGGAGAGGGAAGGAGTTGAAAAGGTCTGTGTGAGGCAGTCAGTTAGTGGAAACATCTCCTATCCTTTCTCCAGGTGTTTATGAGCAAGTATGTGGAGCATTTTTCCAAGACCTTTGGGCATTTATATCACAATGTGTAGTTCCTCCAGGGCTGACGATGCTGGCAAGGTCTGTACTTCACCATCTTCTCCAGGACTGGGCCTTTTTTGGGTTTCACTTCCATAACACCAGTGTTGAACGACTGCTCTCCTGAGCTCAACAGTGCTTTTTTTCCCCTTCCCTATATTTATCCCATTCAGATTTAGCACCCATCAAGCTTAAAAATAGATGACTAGTTTTGAGTACAGCTCCATTTAATAAGAAAAAGTGCTTTCTGCTTGTGAGTTCTGTCCAGAAGAACTAAATGTGGGGATGTACACAGAGAATAAATTATATGAAGAGCCTCTGTCATTGCAGAATTTTATTAGGAGTGTTGCTGGAGACTGGAGTTACCTTAGATTTTCTTAAAGTCTTTGTACTTCCTTGAAATGTTTCTGCGCTTAAATTACTCACCAAAGAGTAAAACCCAACAACAAAAGTCTAAACCCTTGATCTTGATCAGATAAACTATTTAGTCTTGTGTTTGTCTAATACTCCAGGTAGGATCTTCTCTATCTGTGCAGCTGAACAGAGTCAAGATGTTACCGCAGTCCTTGGGCTTGCAGGACCCAACAGGGAGAAGGAAACCCAGAACCCTCCCCACCACAGCAAACCAGCAGGGCTTGTCCACAGCTCCATGCTCGCTGCTCGCTTATCATCAACGTGACATGAATCAACTCTGAAATGGAAGCTGCAGAGCTTACCACAGTCCTGAGCCTGGGTTACTACATGTTGTTGGTAGAGTATATAGTTATTTCAGGCTTGGCTGTGTGCTAAACGACTGTATGGCCCAAGTCCACTCGGAGAGGCTGACCTCTGAACATCAGGGATGCTCTGTTCTCTGGAGACATTCAAAACCTGTCTGGATGCCTTCCTGTGTGACCTACTGTAGGTGTTCCTGCTCTGGCAGGGGGATTGGACTGGATGATCTTTTGAGGTCCCCTCCAATCCCTGACATTCTGTGATTCTGTGATCATTTCCTGCACCCCGTGCTCCAGTTAGGCATAACTCTGGCAGAGGAAGGGTCCATTACAGTCCGTGGGATGGTGTCCTCTGGTTCTTGGTGTGAGTTGTTTCTTGGGGTTCTTGCCCCAGAGTTTGCATGTTTCAGCTGCTGTGACTGAGGAGGACTCTGTCTGCCCTTTCTGAATTGCAAGAGTCCTTCAGCCTTTTGCCCAAAGGGAGCGTGCATTTTCCTTAGGAACATAACTATATTCTTTTAGAAATCAAAGATATAGCATAAAAATATTATTCTCTGAAAAAAAATCCTGGCAGTCGGTTGTGCTGTTAACTCTACAAGACTATTTTGTGAAAGTATCAATTCATATAATTAATGTGGCAAATATTTAAATATATTTGTTTTCTCTCTGCATTTCCATTGTAATGGTAGAGAAGCCATCAATAAATTTGTTTGCTGTAACAGAAAATATTATTCAGCCCTTTATGCCATCCGTTATGTAGCAGCCATCATTAAAAAAGTCCTGTAGTCATTAATAATCTTGAAAGGGCTTGTTATGCTGAAGCGTACGGCATTAGAATAAACATTACAGTTACCTTGAAGTCTCAGGCACCAATATCAATCACTCGGTATCCTGTCATTACTCAGCAATGGCATAATTTTGTACGTTGCTTGTCACTCCTGCCAGAGAGTGGGTGCGTGTGGAAAAATATTTTAATTGCATTTGCAGCATGTGGCAGAGCTGAAATGACTACTGATCAGATGAAGAAAGGAGGAACCTTTGTCTGGGCTGCAATTAAAATCAGCTTTTGTTTGTAGTGTATATAAAGAAAGCCTCGTCTTGGAGAGGCTCCAAGTATTCAAAGGGTTTTTGAATGACACTGTTTCTGCCTCAGTCCCAGGAACACTCAAAAGAAAAGCAAATTAATAAAAGATGTGATTTAGAAACACCTGTAAGACCTAACGTTTGCTTCTTGGGAATCCCAAGTTCAGTGCTGTGTGCTGGAGAAGGGACACTGCCCTTCTCTTCTGATCCCCAATATGTTCACATACATCAGCTCTAGTGTCTGGACCCCCTTTCTTCTAAACTTTTGCCCCTTATAGCAAGAGTTAAAGCTACAGATAATAGTTTTTTCAGTTATACTTGTTGTTCTTGGTCTGGTTTATCATAGTTTTGATTCCAAAGGTTTAGCCTGATGCTGTTAATTCAAAGCAGGATGAACTCCATTGATATGTAATGCACAATTATAATTCTATCAGGGTAAGGTTATTTCTACAATATTATACCATGATATAGGCTGTGGAGATCACCTGCACCTTACTCACAAAGATGAGAAGTAACAGTTTTATTGTTGACTTCTTCTCCCCAAACCTCTAAATTGCCCAAATAAACTCCTTTATTTACCCGGAGAAGCCAATGCTGTGGCAGAAGAACAAGGTGTGAGTGCTTACCCGAATGGAATTTGAATGCTTTCACTTTGTGAAATCACGATGTTTGAGCAATTATTTTTAACCTGGAGGAGATGGGGACCAAAATTAGAAAAGGAAGGTGGCATAGGGAACTGGCTGATGGAGAGGCAACAACAGGATATGAGGAAGTGTGAGTTACAGGAGGTTTTTTACAGGAGCACCTCACAGCCTTGAGGGTGATGTTATTGGTGAATTTGTCAGATAAAATAGGAAGGACAAAAAAATAATAATTACAAACATTCAGAAAGTCATATCAGTGCAGAGGAGTGTAGGACAATAGAGGAAAAACGCTTAATGACTGAGGGATGGAGTAACTACAGTGGGATGAAATTGAGCAATGGTAAGTGCAAAGTTGGATATCTGTATGTTTAATAACAAGAAAATATTTCTTAATTATATAATGTGGCAGTAAGAGAAGAAAATAAACTCTTAGGCCTGCTGTTCATTCACATATAATGAGTAGTAGTGAAAAAGGGCAATTGCCATCCTTGGAAATGTCAGGCAAGACATTTTAGAGGCAAGATTTTGAAGAAACCATTGCTCAAGTCCCCATGCAGAGTATGACACCGTCCATATTCAAGAAATTTTGAACAAAGGCAGAGGACAGGTGGGTTGAGTGAGGACTAGAAGGTCCGGGCTCATTATCCCAAAGTAAGTGAGTGCGAGTGGGTGTGATTGTTACCAGTAAATATGTCAGAGAAGTAACTGCAAGAGAAGGAGAAGAGCTCATGTTGCTCTGAAGTAAAGGGTTTTACCTTGCCAGGAATAAGTTTTGATCAGAGAAAGGACGGTGTTCACCACCACACAAAGGAGGTTCAGGAAATTATTTCTCAGAAGGTAATGGAGCGTCAGACACGCAACTAGTTTTGAGATGGGCTTGACATGTTTGAGAGAGACAATCTGGTATCTGATTTGATATTTGAGAAATGATACGATTCCTTGTGCCAGTGGCTGACTGTTTTCAGCTCAGTGATTTGTTTCTGTTCGACGTCAACATGATGTATTTGATTTAGAAAGCGTTTAGAAGTGGGAAAGCACTCTTACATACACTGGTGCTGCTTCACTGCTGTAAAAATATTTTCACAACCTAATGATGTTTTCATAATTCCCCAGTGGGGGAACGAAGTGGAGACAGAGTGGTTTTATGTACTGCCATCTCCTTTTATTGGGAATACAATAGTAATGACTAACGAGAAGGGAAATGTGTTTGACGTTCTTCATTATGGCCACAACATTTTCAGTGATGGGAGATAAACGCGTGATTATACCTACTGGAATCTGTGTGGGCAGAGATTGTTTTGAAACCATATCTGTCTTACCCATTTATGTGTCGGCACCATTATAGAGACTTTTGCCCTCTGAAGTGGATGCTGTTCCTTCCAGCATGCTTTCCCACCTTTAGGGAGAAGTGCCATTCTCAGTTTAATCTGAATGGTTTTGTACTATAAAATCCTAATTCTTTGCTATAGTGACTATCATCTTAGAATTTAAAGCTTTAGAAGACAATGATATAGGGCTATTTCAATAAACTTCATAATCTCTGAGGATCACAGTCAGAAATGAATGACTCATTTGAGAGAACTTCAACAGAACACGTCATCACAAGCCAATTTCTGGTTAAATACCATTTGAATTGATGATGTGACTTCAGCTAGACAAAATTTCACGGGTTTTATGAGGTTCTGTGTTTAAGCATCTATTTTACAGGCAGATTACAAATTCTCTGACATGCTTAACTGATAACTGTGTGTTCTTTGACCATAGCAGTGTTTGCATAATCCAGTTATGAGTACAGTGAATTTAAACCTGCATATCAAGAAGAGAATGTATCCCTTTCTGCATCATATTAAAAATACAATGAACAAGAGCAAATTGTGTGCTGTCTATAGGTCTTTTTCTAATGCACCTTCTTGGTTTGAAATCAGCCTCACTTGGTAACATATAGAAAGATGGAGTACAAACCAAGGGTGTTGTTGCACAAATGCTACCAATTTCTCTGAGGTTACAGACTGTGATTTCACATTGGCTGGCGAAATAAATAGCAGTCACTTAAGGAATTATATTTCCTTACAAAAATGCTTTGACTAGGGAACATTAAAACCTAGTTTTTCAAAATTGGAATACTTCCATTCAGTAATCCTTGTGTAATCTCTCTATCTGGAAGCCACAGGATTGCCCTGAGTCTGAGGACAGGCAGCTTTGTCCTTACAGTGAAATGCAAGAATGTAGATTCTCTTAAAAACCTGAACTATTTACAGGAGAGTCCCATGTGCAGCATCCCTCCTAGTGCTCTCAGTTTTTTGCTGTGAGGTGAGATTGATTGAATAGTAACTTCAATTGGACATGCCAAGAGTTCCTTGCAGTTTCTTTGGTTGTTATTAGAGCTCTGTGATAAATTGACTCTTATAATTCAATGGATGGACCAAAGGAAAGATGGAAGGTAAAATATATTTGTTTTTGTTTCCTTAAGAAACATTTTGTTACAATTAACCATTTCATTCTGAGAAAGCTGAAAGGACATTCTTCCTACATTCTTTTGCCTCCACCCCTTTTTTTTGACTACAAGTATAATTTGACGCAAATCCATGGAAGATCAAGAAGAATGAGCTCAAGCTGGTGAAGGAAAAGGCCACTGGACAACAGAGGGTGGAGCAGCTGTCATTTAAGAGGAGAAGAGAGTTTCTTTGTAAGCGTAAGGAGTGAAGATTGAGATAAGATGCAACCAAAGGCTGTCAGGGATGTAAAAACAAGAGAGAGTAAAATATTTAACCTAAATGAGTACAAGTAAGAATAAGGAAACCATGAATTGATTTAGGCTGGAATTTAGAGAATGGTTTGCAATTCCCAAAAGAATGAATGTCAGAAGCAGCTTTTCTGATTGGAACAACAGAGGTAAAAAAAAAAAAGAAAAAGAAAAAGAAAAGAAAAATTTTAAGATGAACTCTTAAAATTTTAAGATGAATTTTTAAGATGAACATAAATTCCTATGCAGGATTATATGATGCAGTTGCCTACAGTAACAGAGGAGTAAGCTAGATGACTGCACATTTCTTACTAGTCCCATCTTCCTATAAACCATTTTGGTTTGAATGGCCATTTTGGAAAAAGAATCTCTCTGAAAATTTTATCTAGTTTTAGTGGTGACTGTCATGGATTAAATAGGGCCGAGTCAGTAGGTAGGTCAGTGACTAAGTGCCCGTGGGGTTGGGATATGAAGATCAGAAAACAGATGCCTTCCCTGTGGTTGAAGGAGGTTGTTTAGTTGGGAAGGATGAGGCTGCATTATTGAATTGTGATTGATAATTATTTGCTGATAAGGTTCTGTAGTGGGACAAGAGGACAAGTTCTAGGTAGGTCCTGAAAATGACAAACCATTTAGTGTTTCAAGGCAAAGTAATGTAGTCAGAGACCCAAATGAAGGAGTGGACCAGCTTTTTGGTTTGTTCTATTGTGGATTTAAGTGCAGAAGAGGCTGAAGTATGTTTATATTGAGAAGGTTCAGGAAGAGGAGAGAAAAGAGTAGTCTGCTGGAGACCAAGAGAAGGAATGTGAGGAACTGGGCAAGTGGAGAAGCCAGAGAAGGCAACAGAGGTCAACTATTGGCTTTTGTGGCAGAAAAGAAAGATGGGAGAACTGCGGAGAGGGAGATGGATGTCAGGGAAGGGACAGATAATTTTGAACATACTCTTTCTGAGGAAACCACTGAAATCTGTGGAAAAGATATTGGAGCAAGAGGAGGAGAGGACTTAAAGAGAGAGATAGTGAAAAGGGTAGTTGAGATTGCAGGCCTGCACTGTGATTACACTGGAGAAATTTGAGTTATTTACTGTGGAAGATGGCAGACCAGAAGGAGGAGATGACCAGTGTTCGCTGGAAGAAGTTGTTCTGCTCTGGGATTTCCCTGAGGGATACTGGGTATATCCAAGAGCTGAGATGGAGGAGATGGATGGGGAGGGGAATAAGTAAGGACTAGTGACTGGTAGGATGGGCACTGTGAAAGGACAGAGATATCCTGTGTTGTGTGAAGAGACTTTGCAGAGCTTTGTTATCTAGGATATACTCTCTCTAGATGGATGTGTCCCAGTGACAGTGTCTGCACATACTGCAGGTACAGATGCCAGACGCTGTCACTCTGTTTATCACGAGTAAACAAAGACTATTTTGTGAGGGGGTTTTTTTGTTGGTGGTGTTTGGTTTTTTTAATTACCAGTAACCATGAGAAAAAGAATAACTGGTTTTCACCTTGCATGTTGGTTAGTTATGATTAATGCTATACGTGAGATATCTTCTCTAAACCTTTGATTTCATGATCACTCCCCAGCCTATAAAATGCCAGTGGAACTTTGTGATCTCTTCACTGCTTTGATTTGATCTCGTCTGTGGACCCATCCACACTTGACTTGCCAAAAAGAGATTCTTTTGCTATTTAGCTTTCTCCAAGGAGTATTTTTAACCTTATTTTCTGAAATGCCTTTACATGCAGTCATTTTGCAAAGTGACTTTTGCTCTCCGAAGGGGATGTGCTGTTGCTAGTTTTCACAAATTCTTTCTTGAGTTTCTTCTTCTATTTTTAAGTAAGAAACAAAAAAATGAGATTTTTAGTCCTCTAGATATAGAAGATTTGATTAGCTGCAGATCTCAGGAGTCAAAAGGCAATTAAAATGAATTACACATTTTATGTTCTGTTTTTTAGTCTCCTGAGTGTATTTTGGTCGTGGTGACAACTATTTAGTTGGTGGGAGGGAGCTTGAATGGTTCTTATTTTCAAATACTTTGGGTAATCAATACTTGAATCAGTTCAGAAAGGACCATCTGTGCACATAGAACAGCCATGCAAGTAAATGTTATCTTCTTGTGTTGTGAGACCACAAGTAAAACACCAAGGAAAATAAACCTCTAAATCCCATTCTTCAGTACATTTCTACAGAATGAAGAAACTTGTCCGGTCAAGAAAACCAAAAAAATTCTTGTCAGGGTTCTGGAAAATAGTCAGAGTTGACAGATGGTGTACCTAGCTTCAGATGTGGATATAGACAAAGGGAATCCACTTCATCGCAGGGAGGGGGAAGCAAATGGGATTAAAGAACTGCCCAGAAACAAAATTTTTTTTCCATGAAATGAAGTGATTCATTTTCTTTAATATATTTTTTTATTTGTGTGTTCATCAAACGTCTGCTGAAGCAGAAGCAGAAAATAAAAAGGCCCTGAGACAGACAGCTCTGCCTGGGTTGTCTTGACTCAATTAAAACTAGAAACTCTGAAGAAAAACTCTCCAGTCCAGAGCTGCAGCATTTGTGGTTGCCAGTGATCCCTATTTGGACTGTTTTCCCCCTTTTCAGCCTCCCTGTCAACTTTCCACTCCACAATTTTTCTGCTCCAGTGTTGCTTATTGTCAGCCAATCGTGAAAACAGTTTTAATTGACTGTTTTTTATTTATTTATTTATTTATTTATTTATAAAGCATGTTGCTGTTCATTAATGAGGGATTGTGGTAAGAAAAGGAAATATTCTATCTTCTGCAAATGTGTCAAGGTATCTGACCCCCATAATTTTGGCAAAATATTAGCTGGTCACTCTGATGTTAATGACATTGCAAGATGAGTCTTAGGGTCTCTGACATCTTCATGTTTGTCAAAATATTATAGTTGTTATTAATATGTGTTACTATACTGTCTAATTGCTTTTTATTAATGAAATGTTAAATAGAAACCTGTATTTCTCCCATTAGCTTCTGTCCCTATGGAGCTTTTTTTTTTTTTGAATGTCGCTCAGCAAAAAGCATCAGCATTGAAGTTTAATGAAAATGAATAAGTAAAAAATGCTCATTACTTTTGTGATACTTAATAACACAGATGTCTTTTCTTTATCACATTTATTTAGTATAATTACATTGAGTACTTGAGATTTCAAGCTTCTGTTACAGCTTTATTCATAAGAACAAAAAGATTTGATACATACAGGTCCTAATACCCATGATGTGACTAAACAGTGAAGACTACAATTTACCCCTGTTCTAAGAAAAGAACGCTCGGCTTATGTACTGGAATTAAATTAATTGAAGCTTTATCTGTATAGTGCATTTATGTGACAAATACTTGAAGACTTGACTTCCTCCATAGGTACCTGTTTAGGAAAAGCTTTTCTCAAACAAGACCCTCTTCAGATCAGAAGACATGCATTCCTTATGTATTTCTTACAGGGGTGAAAGAGAGAATGGAAATTGTTTCAATTTCAGATTTTCATGGAGATGACATCATTCACTCCCTGTTGGCTATATAATAAAAGAAATGAAGCTTTGAGAGACACTCAGTGTTTCTAGCTCCTGCTCCACAGAAGCAGCAGTAATTTCTGTTGTGCATAGGGCCAATTCGTTTGAGTCCTCTGAAGAGGACTCCCAGTCTTCAAAAGTATGTGATAAGGAAAGTTTGTATTTTAATATAACAGGTTTGAGAAATAAAGGCATCTCTTGGCATTTCTGTTCCAGTCCCTCAATGCTTCCACTGTTTTTCTCATAAGACTTTTCTTTTTGATATTTTCTCTTTATTTTTCTTCAAGTTTCCTCTATAGCCAGTCCCATCTGTATTTCTTACCATTCCACCCAACTCTCCCCCTCAAAGTCGTACTATAATGGTATATTTACTTCACTCTCTGCTTTCTTTTGTTTATTTATTTTTATTAATTATTTTCTACAGCTCCTTCCAATGTGTTCATTTCTAAACTGCAGATTTATAACCTGGAGTCTTCTTGAGATAGCACATTTGGATCTCTGCATAGGTGGGGAACTTCCTTTGCTGTCCTTCAGATGACTCTTTCTTCCTGTTTCCTTGCCACTGTGACTGGGAGATAATTTGGGATAGAAACTAGCAAGACTCATGAAAATAAACGAATTGGTTAATGAGGGCAACAGAATGAAAAAAGGGCATCAGATACCATAGGAGGCTTGTGCTTCTAGATAAAATTCCACGTTTCAGCCCATGTGTTTGAATGCTTACTCTTCCATAATGCTCTGAAAAAATTCTGTGATTGAAATTACAATGCAAGACCTGAGACAGGACTTCTAAAATTTCATGGTTGTCTTTCTTCTTATTTAATTTCCACTACTGTGATATCCAGGCACTCCGCAGTCTTGTCTTCAGTGCATGTTCCAGAGAAGTAGGTGTTATTGCTAGGAGGTAGGTGTTTTCATTCCTAATTTACACATAGTTACTGAGAATAAAGCAATTTAGGTGGCAGAAGGTGCAAAAATAAAAGTTTAAATGGCCTTAAAATTCTAGCTTGCAATCACACAGACGAAAGTATTAAAACAAGGATTCAATCTCAGGTTTCATGTGCTTGGGTTAAAGTCCAAGGTGGAACTCTTCAGCCTGGAGAAGAGACAGTTGAGAGGGGATCTTTTCAATGTCTATAAATATCTGAAATGTGGGGGCCAAATGGATGGGGTCAGGCTCTTTTTGGTGGTGGCTGGTGACAGGACAAGGGGCAATGGGCACAAACTGGAACACCAGAAGTTCCAGACAAACTTAAGGAAAAACTTCTTTACTGTGAGGGTGACAGAGCCCTGGGACAGGCTGCCCAGAGAAGGTGTGGAGTGTCCTTCTCTGGAGATGTTCAAAACCCGCCTGGACGCTTTTCTGTGCAACCTTGTAGGGAACCTGCTTTGGCAGGGGAGTTGGACTAGATGATCTCCTGAGGTCCCTTCCAACCCCACCATTCTGTGATTCGGTGATTATTTTTCTCAGTGTAATGAAATAGCATGGTTGTATTTGTGCTGTTAGTTTCACTGTACTCAGATAAGGTGTATTAGGGAGGAAGTCAGGAAGGCGAGGATATGAGAGTAACGTGATGAGGGCAATGGGTAGACTCAGTGTGAGCAAGAAAAAAAAAAATCTGGTGCCCAGTTTCCAGTCAGTGTCTCTGTAGGTTGAGTTGTTAAAACAATATGAAATTACTTTTTACTTACAAAAACCTGATCTTGAAGTTATGTGAATTTGATCCGAGTCAACTTTGCTGAATGATGTGCTGGAAAGGACACTGAAGCCTTGACCTGAAAATTCTGACACTTCATTCTGGTTGCCAGGCTGAAAACACCATGTGAAGAGTTGTCCTTGCAATCTGCTGTCCATTTTATTTAAATGCAAAACTAAGGGGGAAAGGGTGGCAAGTTAGCAGTTGCTTGGGATTTTATTAACTGGGTTAGGCTTTGTGTAATCATTCAGGTCAAAATTGAAATGTTTCATATGTTTTACCTGATTTCTGCTTTGTGTCAGTGATATTTCATCTGATCCTGATCTCATTCCCATAAAAGTTATCCACTTATTGTGCTGCTGGCTCAAGCTGTCTTGGTCAGTTGTACTGGAAATTACTCCTAGGGGAATAAGAGAAAGGGTCTGCTTGTAAAAGTCTGCTGTATTTTACTATTTTATTACTGTGATTAACATTATATAGTTTCATTTGTAGTCAATACAATTACATTTATTCTATCTTTAGAGACATTCTAGATTCAGAGATACCTCCTCTGTTTAAAGCAAGGAAAGCCTCTAGAATCACTTGCATTTTTTGAGTGATTACATTGTACCTTTCAGTAAAATTCAAGGCAGACTCATCATAGAAGTCTTAGGAATGCTGTGTACACAAGTACCAACATGTCTACTTTTGAAAGAATGAGCCAGGTTTTTCCACAAAATGGAACAATCATGGTGAAAAATACAGAGAAAGGGAAATATTACAAGAATATAAAAATGCAGAGAGTAAGAGAGTTTTTCTTTTCTTCGCTAAATAAATTCTTAAGCTGAGTTTGTGCTGCCTCTTGATTGTCAGCACAAGGTCGCATCAAGATGTGTCAGGGAATTGAGCAAAAGGGTATTCATCTCTTCTTCAGCCTGTGATAAGACACATAAATTTGTGAGAAACCATGATTCCTAAATAAAATAGGAATGGGACTGTATGTACACTATTTTCCAAATTACTGAATTACAGAACTCTGTGTTAGTGGTTTTAGGGGCTAAATTGGGATTGTTGGCTACAATAATGAAAAGGCCAGGCAAGGTGGAATGAAGCAACAGAAAGCTTCTTGTCTAGAGGCAATAACAGTGAGAAGAACTTAGGAAAGTTGTCAAAACCCAGGTTGTGCAATTTTGTTGGCTATCATAATAATAAAATAGTGAAAAGATACATTTTGAGGAAGAAGATGGGCTTATTTTAGCAATAATTCTGTGACAAGTGAATTAAAAATGTTGGTTTATATTGTGTTCACCTACATGTCTGACTTCTGATGTGATGAACATCTGTAAGTGTAGATGGAGGGTTCAGGAGTAAAATGCAGCTTATTCAGCTGAACACAGGCATCCTCTCTCTAGTCTGTTTTCAGAAGGTTGATGGTTCTGGTGATTATATTAGATGGGAAAAATGCCCTTTTGGACAAAATGTGGTGGCTTTCTTCATGTTGCTGTATATCAGGTGGACTCAGATATGTGGGCTTGGGGGAATCACCTCCCACTCCTTTTCAGAACTGTTATTTTCACAGTCAGGGGCCTTTAGATGCCCCTCAGATGATGGACCATGGGGAGGGACCATGCTGCCCCTGAAGAGGTCACACTGCTGGTCTCCTGCTGTCTTTGGTCAAACTGGATTAGAAGGTAGAACCTAGCCATGGAGTTGAAGTACGCCATACTCTATGTGTGGACACATGTAGTCTATTGTCCATTCAGGTTGCTCCAGGGCCGGTGGAGTTGGAGAGGAGGATGCAGCACTGCTGAAACATTAGCCATGGGGCTTCCAGTATGGTTCCAGCCCCATGTTGTTGCTGTGACAAGACCAGGGAGAAACAAGCAGCATCTGCTGGTGGGAAGATGGAAATAAAGCAGAGGACAGCAGTTCTTAGGAGATAATTTATTAAATGGCTTTGACCCTTTTTCTCCTGGTTCTTGAATGGTTAGTGAACAGAGTGTGATTTGTGCCCGTTTTTATTATTTGTAATAATTAGTTGAATGGTTTGGATGAAGATGCCACTGTGTGGATTTGCTTCTGAATGACTCACCAGAATTACTGCTTGGAGAGGTGTTCACTGCTAATAACACGCTGCGTCTTCTGCCTCACGAAGGGCAATGGTGGTGTTTTTCATTTCTGGACTGGAGGACTTCCACATCTTTCCAGATGATGCTCTCCTCCCCTCTCCCCTCTCCCCTCTCCC
>NW_010334399.1:0-4943 GCF_000700745.2 Antrostomus carolinensis
ACTCTATCCTAGCAAAACCAGGACAGCATAGAATCACAGCTTGGTAGACTTTGGGCTTTGAATCTTAAACACTGTGTTTGTGCCACAAAATATAACTTACTTCTGATTTCATGCAGCACCCCTGGAGAATGGAATCCTGCATCTGAGGGACTGTGTAGGATTTACCTGACAGAGAAGGAAAATAACAGAGATGAATGCTGCAGGCATGTTTGATATCTCTGCTTCAGAGCTTCAAACTTGCTTTCACAGCTGAAGGGCTCTCTTATAGCCATTGCCATACCGAATTGTCTTACACCATTAGCTTAATTCATGTAATTTTGTCCGAGTCTACTACTTTAAGAGTGGATTCCCAGTTTTGTCTTGTGGGTATTTTAGACAAAATGTATTTTCAAAGTGTTCATGATGTAAGATCCTGTACTGTGGGACTCAGCCTGTTTTCACAGCAGAGCTCTAAATCCCTGCAAAGAAAATGGAAATGCTGACACAAGTCCTGCTGCCATGAAAGATGCTCCTCCAGAGTGTCTACACTTACATGAATACTTGGCTTTCAACTTCTACAAAAGCAAGAAAGAAGTGTTAAAGAAGAAAAGTGGAAATAATAATTTCCATTAGACTCACTTGCATTGCTGTGTGTCAGGAAGACCTGCCTTACATCCCAGACTAGGAGAGGAACCAAAACCCACTGCTTAGCCATTAATGATACAGTAACTCAGTTTAATGATGACAGACTCTCCCCCAGTGTCCATTTTCTTGCCATTCCTTATGATAACTCGGACCTCAGGCCACCGTGTGCATGCACGTAATCCCAGGCTGTCTGCATGTGTTTCCCCCTTGAAAGACACAAACATGACAAATTCCTCATCACTTGGAGCAGGCCTGGGGAGAGGTGGCCAGCATGTCTGAGAGATGACCCACAGGAGACTGCAGAGAATTAAGCAACTGGAAAATATCATGTACATGTTACCTCAGGAGAGGTCTCTGATTTCAGCATTTCCTTTTCTGCTCTTTTTCTTCTCATTTAGCAGAAGAAATCAGGCCCTCCTGTTATTTTACAAGCTAGGCAGGAATCTGCTTGTTTTCCATTTCCTTTTAAATATCTCCTGTAGTGAACTGCCTACCTGTTTACTCTTTTTAGCTTCATTTGCTTCAGAGGAGCCATGAGCCAAGCTTTAGCCTTCTCTGGGTAACCTCCCTGGCAGGACCACCTTGCCCCAGAGATGGTCCTGCTAATTTCTCTGAGCTACTTGGCAGAGTATGGTACCAATCACAAGAAGCAAAGGGGATAAAAATATGACTCTGATCTACTGTAGAAATGCAGATAGATTGTTAACAAACAAGGCATTTCCCAGCTTAGATAAAATCTCTTTTTTTTTCAGACATCAGGCATGGAACATAAGTCTTCGTCTCTGATCGGTGATAATATTGAACACACTGATGAGTAGTGAGGGTTTCATATCTTCCTGCAAAGGGGTGTCTGGCTGAGGCCACTCTCAGATGCAGAGTTTAGGATTAGGTAGACCACTTGCCTTTTCCCGTACCACAGTGTTTATATATTTCAATGACTTGGCTAAAACTTGCATAGGTCCTGGAAGATCGTGCAGGAGGTTAGTGCCCAGCAGTGACAGCACAGTATTTCTGAGGGGATGTTTCCAAAATTGGTGCCCCAGACCACAGCTTTGCTGTGCAGTTTGGCGTGGCTTGGAGGGTGAGCCTTGACTTGTGTTTGATTTGTGAGCTTTTTTAGGACTCACAGGTTTTCGTCTCTGGCAAAAGTAGCAAAATTTCATTTTAGTGGCACTAGACAATAAAATATATTTCTGAGAAAGCCTTTCTGCCTTTTAATTTTGTTTAGGACATGCTTTCCCTCCTTTACCAAGAGGGTCCTTCCACTGAGGGTATTTTCAGACGCTCTGGAAGTGCAAAAACCTGCAAAGAGCTCAAGGAGAAGCTTGATTCAGGCGCTGAAGTGGACTTAACCTGTGAATCCATATTTGTAACAGCATCTTTGTTTAAGGTATGTGAAGAATGTTCCTTTCCCTGTTTTTGGGTGAGAGCAGCACAGATCCCAGGCACAGAGAAGTAGAACTTCTCCCCAGGGACAGGCCCAAGGAGGACGTGGTAGGCTGGATTAAGAAGAATGGGCTGGCACATTAAAATTATGAGGATCTCCAAAGAAGGCTACCACTGAATTAGGATGGGGAAGAGGACTAGCCAGCTTGTTTTGCTGCCAGCTTTCCTGAGGTCTCAACTACAACCTGATCCTGTTACTCTCTTTATCTTGGCTTAAAGTCAATGAAATACTAGAAAGTTAGGTGTGCAGACCTGTTTCCTTACTCGTCAGTAATACCCTACACTACAAACCCTAGTGAGTGTATAGTGTTGCCCAAAATATTTGGATTAATTTTCCCATGGATTATCTTTTCTTACAGACACATACATTAAAAACAATGTTGCTTGTGCAAAAAGCATCCCAGGCCTTCAGTAAATTTCAGCTACAAGGAGAATCAGCAGATTTCACATTTTAGTACAGTGCATCTGTTTAGGTGTAGTTTGTGCTTAAAAGAAATTGTAAGCTCCATTCCAAAGCAAGCACTGCATCAGTTGATCATTTTTATTGCAGAAAGCCATTTCTCTTGCTACCACGTGAGAGGTTTTCATGGGTGAGACTTACATAATTACTTTCCTACTGGTGATTTAGGATGTGCATGCAGGGCAGGACAGCTGCACCATGCCAAGTGCTGGTGTGGGGCAGTTGCTTAGTATTTATCATAGTGAAGAGTTATCACATAAGAGCAAATGTGTCAATTCATGTGCATCATCACTTCCCTTACTCTAGTTTGTTTGGGGAGCTAGGATTTGGGCTTCTTCCCAAGTTGCCACAGGTTGCTTGCCAGTGGTTGCAGTAGTAGGAAACAGGAGCAGCAAGACTATCTGCGACTAGTGTAAGTACTTCATTACCAAAAGAGATTGACTAGGGGAAGGAAGGTAGGAGTGCCTTGGGGTGCTTATAGTCTTGTGGTGTTGGAGCTTGTCAGCTAAGGAGAAGAAACAGGAACTACAGATGGAGTTAAGTGATAAGTAAAGACAGACATTATGCAGCATCAAAATAACTGGTCCCACTGTAGGATTTTTAGTACAGCCATAGCAGATTAAGCATCTATTTTGACAGGATCGGGTGAGGAAAAGACAGAAAAATATTCACTGTAAGCATAATCCAGTTTATCTCAGATGATTTTCTGCTGGGTTTGGTTGCTGTGTGGAACAAGATGCTTTTCAACTAGTGCTGTCCCATTGATACATCCTCTTGTATCTGCATATCTTATTCCTACTCCCTCCCGTGCTCCAGAACAGCTGTTCACATGTTTTATTCTTCTCTTCTCTTGATAAGGATTTTCTTCGCAATATCCCAGGCAGCATTTTGTCATCCCAGCTCTGTGATAAGTGGGTCTCTGTGATGGATCAAGGAAATAATGAAGAGAAGATAAAAAGCATCCAAAGGTAGTTACTTATATACTCTGTATTATTTTTCTATAAATTTATATCCTAGAATGTGGAATTCCAAATATTCAACTTACAACTTACAATTGATTTTGGTTTTTTTTTAAATAGATGCTAAAATCATATTTGTATATGGCAGAGCATTCAAACTTACATAAATACTTAAGCGATTGCTATAGGACAATTTGCTGCCTCTCTTTTGTCCTGCTTTCCTGCCTTTTGTGAATACCAGTAGATAAATGAAATATCCTTTCATGAAAAAAAGTATTTATAGTATTTATAAATACGCTGTCCAAAACCTGGGTTTCTGCCTGATACCAAACCCAAAATCATCTGCAGGGAATTGCCCAGCCCTGGAGGAAAGAGTAGCTGAATTCAGGTCCTCATATATTCCCACTCATTTATCTCAAAATTTCAGTCACCATTTTGAAGCCAAGGTGGAACTGTGAATGAAATACTGGAGCATAGTGACAAGGGAAGCCTCCACCCTTGCAGGTGATAGACAGTGGAAAGTGGGCAAAGTTTATTATGTGGTGGAAAACACAGCTTCGTACACTAGCTGACCTCATGTGTACTTATATACATATGTACTTACGGCAACTAGATGGCATGGAGAGACAAGGGAACTGTTTGGTTAAGTGAATTATCAGGCTACTTAGGTGCAGTACAGTTTCATGTCATACATTGTACTTGGTTCATTAGTTTGACAGAGTGTAATTTTAATTTTGTGTTAGGTTGTTTTCTGTCCTCCCAGAAAACTATTCAGTGATGTGTCACAGTGAGGGAAAACAGCTGAGCAAGAACACCAATTTAACAGTCTCCCTGGTTTAATTAGTGGACCATGTTACCCTGTTTCTGTATTTTCATTATCTTGACTTGTGTAAATCTACAGAAAATGGTTTTATTTTGTCCAGTCACTAATTTGAAGAATTATATTTGTATATGTTTTCAGGTTAATAGAGCAGCTCCCCAGAGCTAATGTTGTCCTCTTACGTTACATCTTTGGAGTACTGCATGGCATAAAAATGCGATCTGAAGAGAACCAGATGAATGCATTTAATCTGGCTATCTGCATTGCACCTAGCCTGCTCTGGCCTCCCATTTCCTCCACTCCTGATATAGAAAGTGAATTTACAAAAAAGGTAAGAGACACTGCAATGAAGTAAAAAAACCAAAACAAAATCACCCTTCTTCCAGTTCAGACTAGGACTTGTCTTATTATCAGGGCTTCGGAACTGTTCATTGATCCATTCTCATAATCTGCCTGGAAGAAGGGAGGGAGATCATAAAGCAATACCCACTGTATTACCAAAGTGCTTTTCTCATCAAAAAGATCTCTGTGGTGACCTTGGAACAGGACAGAGTAGAAATTGAAAAGGTGTATAGAAGGATGTATGCTGGGACATTTTAGCTGGGCCTGGCTGTTTTCCTCAAGCCCAGGAGAT
>NW_010334399.1:4986-14551 GCF_000700745.2 Antrostomus carolinensis
TGCTTCTGTTCCTCATCTGTATGGTGAGCTTGCCCTGAGTGGAATAATGGAAGATCTGACCAGACATCTCTTTCCCATTGCTTTGTTGCAGATTTCTAGTCTGGTACAGTTCCTCACTGAGAACTGCTGCAGGATTTTTGGAGAGGAAATTACCTCCCTCTTTGGAGAAATAATGATGACATGCAAGAGAGAGAATGGCTCAGGTAATACAGGTGATGTTTTGATCTTGTTAGACAGAGAAACTCAGCCAGGCAAAAGATCAGTGCATTCCATGGAGGAATGCTGTTCCCTCTTCATGTGATGTTCCCAGATACTGCTGTTCTCTTTCTTTTGCCCAAAGTATTGTTGACAGTCACTGATTCAACTTACCATAGACCTGCACTATATCACAAAATGCTCTCCCAAAGAATCCTTTGTTCCTATTCCAGTCATCTGAGGTACTATGTAAAAAAAAAAGGGGGGAGAGGAAACAAAGAAAAAGAAAGAAAAACATTTGGAGATTTCATCTCAAATCTAAAATTTTTGCCCAGTCTGTTTTCCCAGAGTATTGGGAAGTCATTGATCAACAATGGTTATAATACAGCTGTCACACCATTGTATTAGGGTTGAAACCATCTATTCTTCATTATCAAAAGAGAGAGCTCTCCAGAGTTTCAATGGAACATGCAGATTTTGCTCCTAGCACAGAAAAATCATGGAACTGGGGACTGAAAATGTCTGACAGACTAGTTGGCAGAGCATTCCAGAATATCATTAATGTTCTTTCTCTCTCCAGCTCTGTGATAGTGTTGATTTTGACTGGATTTTTGGGTCTCTCCCTAAAATATTTCTAAAGCAGTGTTTCTGTAAAATAAGTTTTGGCATAGCTGGCCTGTACTGAAAGTGGTAATGACACTTGCTCCAGCATGCCTGACTGACTCAGTGTGGCCCTCCCACACTCCTCATACTCTGCCTTTCAGTGAATTTGTTGAAAGTCAGTGAAATTTGGCCTGCCCCCTCCCCAAGAGTGGAAGCACATGGGATCTGCTGTGCTGGGACGTGCTGGGACTGAGAGCTCAGACCCACAATACGTTATGGCAGCTGAGAAGGTTTTCAAGCACGCGCTGAGGCACGGTGACTGCCCATGCATGAACTCTTGTCTGCTGCAAATGTGAGATAAGTCAGCTTAGCATAGCCCAGAGCAAAAGAGATTTAATATAATTCCAATTATCGCATATACAGAACAGGGCGCAGGTGTGCACTGCTCGGTGGAAATGAGGTGACTGTTTAAACTGAGACTAGAACTTTCTTCATAATGTTGCTCTTAAAAATACTGCATTTTCTGGAAGACCATAAACGTATGAAGTATGCCCTGTTTTCTTCATTTGTCTGAAAGAAGGAAAGAAAGGTTAAATGTCGCTTTCAATATTCAATAAGAAGGAGAAAAATTCAGTAAATTACTGTTTCAATATACTGTATGTAAATTATTGTTTACAGCTGGATTACCTACTACTAAAGTTCCCCACTTAGAAAAAACCCAAAACAAAATAAAACCCCCAAGCCCTACCCCTTATTTGTGCCATTATGCTGTATTTCTTGACTGAACTGCAACTCAGCACTCATTTCAAAATTAGAGAGTATTTTTTTCCTGAAATTATTGGCATTTCTGCTTGAAGAATCTTTAAAGGGCAAATGCTGCTGAAAATAAAGGATACTTGCCAAAAAAAATATATGCAGCTGCTTGTCAGCAGGGTGGCTCAGTCACTGATGTGTTAACACTTGGTTTGTCCTTGCAGATGCTGCTTCTCTCCATCTGAATGACTCTTCCTACGACAGCTTGGAAAACGAGGTGAACGATGAAGCTGACTCCTCTTCCAGCGACTGGATTAAGAACCGAGATCAGGATAACAGGAGCAGGGAGTCTGTCTTCACTCTGAGCGACGGTGATTCAGAGCAGACGGAGGTGGATGAAATCCAAAGTAAAACCAAATCAAAACAGTTGACAATTTCTGTTGATGTACACCGTAAGTTTTCATCACAAGAAAACTCGGAGAATGAGTCTCTCTGCTCCAATGCACTGGGCTTCTCTTCAGCAGCTACCTCAGGTGCTCCCAAAACCTTGAGGAGACACAGACGCTCCTCAGAGCCCGCAATTGGCCTCCTTGCCCCCAGCTTCGCCTGCATTGGTGACGGTCGTGAGAAGGCAACACGCAAAGCCAGCTGTGACGTTGTCCTGTCTCACGAAGATGAAGACTATCTCCGTCAGCTTCGGTCATTACAGATGGAGGGGCAAAAGCTTATCAATCAGAGCTTGATTATAGGGATTAACATCGGTAAAAGTGACAACACAAACCAAAATGTTGAGAAGAAAGACTTGTCCCATTGCCTCCTGCCTCCAATGCCAGAGAGATTAAATATTTGCTCAGGATTTAGCTCTTCTAGCCTGTCTTCTCCTGGGACATCTCCATCTGTGTCGTCAATGAGCTCTCTGGACAGTGCTTTCTCTCAGTTTTCAGACCAATCTGTGTTTACCCCAACTGAAACCTCCTCCCCTTTCGATAGCACTTTTCAGTCGCTAAAGAAACATGAAGACACTGCCACTGAAGTGGCTGATGACTATTTGGTTACACCCACCAAGGTGCCACCATCTCCACAACCTACCGACACTTTGGCTGAGGGGGGCTTCCTGGAGCCCAACAGCAGGCCAGCACCCCTGAAACCTACTGATGGAGTTGATGGCTATTTGATTAAGCCTGACATTCAGCCATTACCTCTGAAAATCCCAGGAAGAGACAGACTTCATGATCCAAGATCAAAGAGGAGGTCTAGAAGAGCATTACAGCAATCCAAAGTTTGAAGAGACTGACCAAAGCTTTTTGCGGAGGAATCTTAACACTTAAAATAAACACCATAAAGAAAATGCCTTTGGTGTTAGTGTGTGTTCATTTTAAGTTTAATATCCAGGTTGTTCAAATTTAATTGAGCAGTCCCCAGATTCACAGGTTTTCTTTTTTTTAGGAAACTGTCTGAGTAATGTTCCCACATAAAGCTTTGCAAGAACATTGTAAGAATAATAAAAATTGCTAAAAAGCAAGCAAACAAAAATCTCCCAAAAATGTGGAAGGGTCCCAGGAGGTACTTAAGAGCAGTGCCCTGTTCTCTGAGCCTGCCAGGGCAGCGGGGTGCCCGCTGGGCCTCTCCTCTTGACCACTTGTGTGTTGAGCCTTGCAGATGTGAGTCCCAGTCCTTTGTGGTTTTGATGTAGCGTGCAAAGTCAGCATAGATTCCATAACTGTGGTATTATACTACTGTTCTGAAACTGATAGGTATTACCTTCATTGTCCTCCAAGGAAGAAGTGTATTGTTTTCTGTACGTTTATAAGGTATGTTTGCTAGGTGTAGTTATTTCTTTCACGCTGCAAAAGAAAGAAAAAAAAAGCTGAAAAATATGTGAAGAGAAATGTTGAAGCTTGTAACTAACACCTCGCAACTCTGTGTTTCATTTATTGTGCTTCGTTGGCTGTTCTGTTCGTGTTTAAGTTGTGAATAGTTTCTTAACATTGCTGTAAATGGCATTATTATGTATTATTGCAAGCAGAACACATGTAATTTTATTATGCAGCATCTAAAACATCATATAATATATTAAAAGTAATGCATTATCTAAATGCTTTGAGTTTGTATAATATATCCTGATAAATTTTGCTATTATATATGTTCTGAAAAAAATGTGTATTTTTGTACTTGCAAAAACTGCTGCTAATTTTACGAGTTCTGTTTTGTTGTTACAGCACTGGTATTGATGTGTATGCATTCAATGCTATATATTAAATATTATTTGTTATGTCATAAATTCAGTTTATATTCTGTGTAATTATTTTCTAGGTGTCAGTTCTACAAGCTATTACTGAAGCAAAAGTCCCAGTGATGCTACTCCAAATCTTGTGTGAGGAAGGACTGCAGCATTTTTCCTCCTCTTTGGGTGGCATTGTTCATACTGTCTGTCTCCATCCTGTTAACTTTTGTAAATTTCATAAATATTCAGGAGAAGGAAAGGAGGGGAGCAAGACACTGGATGAGAGCAAGGTTTATTCTTTAATATTAACAGGGTTCTAGAGGAAGCAAGAAGGAACGGCAGAGCTAAACTAAACACATCTGGGCACATGTGCATGCACGCAATGCTTCTGAAATTGTATTGATTCATTCATTAGCTTTCCATTTTCAAAAGCCCTCCTCCACCACAATGATTCTGGCCAGTAATGGAGCTTCAGGTCCTATTCTGCTTAACTACGCTCCAGTAAAGATGCTCAAGCTTCTAAGTCTACGCATTTCTGAGAAATGTAAAGACTGTGTAGTGCTCTAAGCCATTTCCAAGTATTATCAGCATAAAAGGTTGTTAGCCCTGTATCAGACAGAATGGATACTCCCCAGCAGATAGGGAGGGGAGGTGGTGTGTGTTAATAAAGTTAGAAATATCCTTACTTGAAAATATAGAATCAGAAGGTTATTATTTGGGGCTCTAATCCTGCAAATGTTGTATCTGTAAGCAGAGCTGCATTTGTGGAGACCCACATGGTGCAATAAACTGTCGTGCACTGGGAACTACACCAGCATGTATAATTGTCTGCGTGCTCAGAGACTTTGCTGCAATTTGTTCTTTTAAATGTTTTTCATATTCAGCTATTTTAATAAAAATGGTAATATACAGAATCTGATCTGTAACAGTCATGTTCCAAAGGTAAAATCCTTTGTATGTATTTTCAAACCTGTCGTCTAATAGCTCTACATATGCAATTCCTTTAAAACAAACAAAAAAAGAGATGCTATTTGGAAACAGAACAGCTACCCTGCATTCCTTTTTGAAACGGTAAAAAGCATATTGCCACACTGCCAAGATTACGTCAAGTGGCAAATGCTGATTCATTGCAACAATAATAAAGCTTTAGAAAACTCTCTAGTCTCTGCAATATAAATGTTCTGTCCTACAAATGATATCTTTCAGCAAGTCATTTATCTCTGCTGGTCTGAAGTAAAAGTATATCCAAGAGCACTTCGATGTGAAACAAATTGTGTGTCTGCTTTTGAGCTGTAGCTAATGCTAGAGTACTTTCAAATTTAAACATATGGTGAACAAGCTGGATGCAGACCCAGTACCATTTAAAATGCAGTTCTGTCTTACAAGACCCACACCCCGCTGCTGCACGAGGCCTGTTCTGTGACAATCACAAAAAAGAGCACTAATGGAGGAGATCACTGTCTGCAACTCCTCACTAAAGAAATTAAATGCTGTTAAGATCCAAAATTAATTATACAGAATGTGTCAGATGTGACTCTGAAGACTGCAGTAATCACAGAATCATAGAGTGGTTTGGGTTGGAAGGGACCTTAAAGATCAGCTAGTTCCACTCCCCCTGCCATCAGCAGGGATGCCTTCCAGCAGCGGTTGGTGTGCTGTTGTTGGGAAGCCAACATTTCATGTACCTTGGGTCCCTGCTGCTCTCTTTCCTGGGACACCCCAGCAGGCTGGGACGGGATCTCTGATCCAGGGAATATTAAAAAGAAAGTTTTGTAACTTTTTTTATGGCTCTGCTGATGGCTTGTGAGAAGGTGTTGGGCTACAAGTGGCCTCAAGGGCTGAGACCCTCTGCTTCTGCTGTGGCTCCAGCTGGGTGCCCCAAATGCTGGGGTCCCTGGTGAGGTCCTGCCCAGGTCCTGGGCACCATGGGACATCACGTCTTCCCCAGCCACTTGCTTCCCTCAACTGGCAGCGGAGGATGGCTGCTTTGGAGAAGGTGCCAAATTTTTAGGGACAAACGGTAGATGAGATGTTTCCAAAATGTTTTCTTTCCTGGAATAGCAAAACCACACATAAAAATAATACAATAAAAAATGACTGACTTAGGGAAGAAAGAGTGGCAATGACTCCTCATTCACTGCTGTCACACATACAAAATGAAGCAAACTGACAAATTACCTCTCTCACTTGGCCTTTCTGTCCTACAGGGGTTCATGATCTCATCATTAATGAGCATCCCACCTCTGTTTCACAAATACTAACCATCATTCCTTTCAGGTGATTTCAGAGATTAATATAATGTAAATTTAGAGCAATTTGTTCTCAACCTGCACTGAAAGTCTTTGCCTTTTTTAAAGCCCCGGTAAAGGGCTTATGTGCCTGATATGTCGGCATTTGGGTTTTTTAGGGGGTTTTTTTGTGGGCTTTTCCATTTTTCTGCATTGATCTCATAAATGCTATTGCTTCATCCCTGCAAGCTTTATCTCTCCAGCACAGCCCAACTCAGGAAGTGGGAAGATGTCCCATCTATTCTCTGCTTAAACTAGTTTTTAGAGTTCAAGCAAAATAGATTATAAGTCCTGAGGCTGAAGCATGACCTTTGAACTGAAGGTGTCCTTCTATCCATGCCTCCAAATCACCAGATTTCTGTTAATACCTGCTGGTCCAGCTCATTTCTTGTTCTGGGGACATACGTGGCTGCAGGACCTGGTGACTGACATCTCATTTCCAGCTCTGCTCCTTATCTGCTGTATGACATTTGGCAAACTTCTTCACTTCCTCCATTCCCTCTTTCACACCACTGGTCTTTTCCCTGAACATCCTAGTTTGCTGGGACAGGCTGGTGGTTGCTGGTGTTTGCCCACGGCCCAGCAGAAGGTGAGGTGATGCACATGTGGGACCTGCACAACAATGCTATTGCACAAGGAGCTGGGTGGCACCTGCTGACAGCCCTGAGTTTATTACGACTGTGATGACCTCTGTGTTAGGTGGGGAACTTGCTAACCAAGTTACTTGGTAGCACAGGGCTGTTATTTAACTTTCTGCCACATCCACAGCCCTCTCCCATGCCAGCACCCAAGCGTAACTATTTATCTATGCGTAACCAGACGTGATGGAGATTGGGAGATCAGGAGGTGGCCAGTGTTTTTGGGACCGACACACACACATGTGCACTCACACATATGTGCACACGGTGAGGCTGCCGTGACCCAGGCACACAGATCTGCTTCACATGCCTTGCAGGTGACCTGTGCATCAACAGCATTTCCAAGATAACCTCAGTCAGCTGGACCTATCAATTTCTTCTCATTTTCATCCATGAAAACACAGGGACATGGGATAATGAATGCTGTAAGAGACTTCAGGAGGTCTCTGGTCCAGCCTCCTGACACAGGCTTGCACGTCCATGTAGCTCATGCCTGGAAGAAGGAATACTCCAGCAATTCACTGCTATTGATCATGGCTGGAGAAATTTAGAAAAAGGTAGATGTCTCAGACAGCTAAATAAAATCTTTTGGAACAGATGACTGTAGGAGACCATCTGGAAGAACAAACAATCTGAACAAATAGTTCTAGCACCATGGCTAACTTATAATCCCCTGGAACAAAGGACTATTTGCTCAAGGATGCAGACAATGGCAGGAGACAAAACTCAATAAGGGAACAGGATCCCCTGAGCCTTCCTGAGCAATGTCTTAAACACTCGCGAGAGCGGTGGACATAAAAGGGGAAGGCAAATGCTAGAAAGGGGGGGAGAAAAAAGAAGAAGAAGAAGCAGAAGCAGAAGCAGAAGAAGAAGCAGAAGAAGAAGAAGAAGAAGAAGAAGAAGAAGAAGAAGAAGAAGAAGAAAAAGAGGAGGAGGAGGAGAAGGAGGAGAGTAGTAAAACTTCTGGATGAGTATTCCTACAGACCAGAGAACTCCCCTGTTGTCTGCACCAACCCTAGAACCCGGACAAGTGATCTCTCTTATATTCTCTCTCTCTCTCTCTCTTTCTCTTTTACTTTCTTACAGTAAGTAGGGCAAGGTCTGTATCTCATACGTGTGGCAAATATTAAGCATTTCTGTTATTTAACCATTTATTGACCAGCCTAGTTACAAAATAAAAGTCTCTGCTTGTCTGTAGACCTCATGTTATGCACACCTTATTCCAACCAAGAGAATCGGCAAATCTGAATCACTTTTCCCTCTCTCCTGCTGCCGTAAAAGTTTACGGGCAGAAGTACCACACTTCCCTCTTTCCTGCTACAGGAAAACTTCACTGACAGGTATCCAGGATGTGACAATGATGATGATGATGACAATGATGATTTTTTAAAGAACCCAGAGAATGTCTAAGAAACCAGCAAAAGTTGTAGTCCTACACTGAATCCTCAGGTTATTCCAGTAACCTTTTATATCAGGAGAAGAGACTGTGATACAGGTTTTCCCTCAGTATTTAACATTTCTCCATATCCTGGATCCAAACTACCTGAATACGCATAAGGAGATAGCCTCAGTGACATCACTGGACAACCTCATGCACTCACAGCATTTTGAAGTATCATCTAGAGGAGGACCCAAGGCACTGGCCACACTGCTGGCTTTTCCCTCACTGGGGGCTGATGTGGGGAGAGGCTGAGCGAGCAGCTGTGTTAAGCCTTGTCTTTGGCATTTGTGCAAGGCCCCTTCCCCTTGGAAGAGTCCTTGGCTCCTCCAAGGTATAAGAAGCAGTGGAGCATGATTTCTGCTGCTTAAGTAGAGCCCTACATAAAAATTGGGGGAAGCAAGCCAGCAAACTCATTCACAGAAAGCTTGCATGATTTCACTTACTCTCAAGATTAGTTACCAGTGTCTCTGCATTGAGGCCACTGTCAAGCTAAACTAATTGACCTGCTAGTGTCCAAAGGGGAAGACTTTTTTGGTTAAACTTCTTGAATATTTCTGTTAGGACATGGTTGCCACACAGGACCTAATGGTTTTGGGCATCGCTTTTATTTTATAAATATGTACAATGCACTCTGTAGTGATTTTTCCTTGATAATACGTTTATTTCCTCCAGGCCTTATTTTGTATGGGTTTCATAGTGGCTTCACTGCAAATGTCAGCAGTTCCTCGAGGACAAGTACTCCAGCAGCTGCTGCCAATTGCATTAAGTTAAATATTTCAGAATTTAGTCACTCAGTGACCTTACGTAGGAGAGGTGTTTTCAATACAGAAATTATGTCCCTGCACTTGATTCTTCTGTCACAAACTATTTCTGTCAACCTGCTGCAAATCTGCTCTCAGATGTAGCTTTGATTCTGATGCAACCATTGAAGGAAAGGCTGTCCTCCTTTTCCTCCTCCTCTTCCACCTCCTCCTCCTGGATGGGGATTGCTTCTGCAAGGTTTCCTGCTGCCCCAGAGGCTGGGATGGACCAGGGGTGATGAGTGATCTGCCAGCTGGGTAGGGAAGGGACAGGACCACACCGCTGACGTGCACAGCTGGGGCTACACAGTCCCAGAAGAGGTTTTGGACAATGAGCCTCCACGTTAACAGCTGATGAAGCAAGAGCGACCTGTGGAAATCACCTTCTGGTGGTAGAGCCTGGCCTGGGAACAAGAGGACCCCCAGGGATCAGAGGGCAATGCCAGCTGCAGGACCCCAGGCACCCCACCTGCACCAGAGGAGCCCCGACCTGCTTCCTGGGTCTGTCAGAGGAGAGGGGTCAGCTCATGGTCCTTGGGTGAACCCCAGCAAGGAGCCAGTGGGGCCACCTCCTCCCAAGGGTGGTGGGGGTCAGTGCCTATGGGGTTGTGGGGCTCACGGGG
>NW_010334399.1:14929-23723 GCF_000700745.2 Antrostomus carolinensis
GTAGATCAAGGTGTACTAGGGAGGAACCAGCATGAGAATACAGAGGAAAAAGGAAATAAAAAATGCTGCTTCTGGGTAACAGCTGGCTGATCAATATGGTCATCTGACTGAGCCCAGCACCCCATCACCGCAGCCTTACTAAATATTCTTACATCATAACAAGAATAATTATTTATTACTGGTAATAATAATTGCTCTTGCAGTCTTTCCATTCACCTTCTGTGCACTCACACCATCTAGTCTGACTCCTTATGAGAGACCACCAGCAACCTTCAACCTGGGCAGCATCACGAAGCCGAAAGCTGGCAACTGGAGCAGGACCAAAAAAAAAAATGGAGGGTGCTGGTTGCCAGCACCTGGGGAAACCAGGGTCTGAGGACAGCTCTGGGGCAGATTGAGTAGCTAACACCAGTGACCAGAGAGATTCGTTTTCCATGTGTGGGTACCTATTTCATTAGTGGACATCAACCCTGATCAGCCAGAGAGGAGCAGTACCAGCCGCCCGTGCTGTTCACTGGTGTGTGAGCACAATGTGTGTGTGCAGCTGCCTTACAACACAGTCAGTAAACAATTTTGAAGAAGAATATTTAGATGTCAAGTGCCCCATGGACAGTTTGCATGAAAGATGTGGTGTAAGACATATTGAAAGGACTTAGGGCTGGAGAGATGATCCCCCCATATCCAGCTGGACTCACCAAGGGGATCAGTTACCATTTGCTACGGGGAGCAGCTCGTGTGGACCCCCAACCTCACAGCAGGCAATAACACCTTTGTTAACGCAAGCAGCCTACTTAAAATGTTTTACCTGAACAAACCGTTTTTATCTGACACACCACTGAAAGCACCAAGGTGACCCTGGCAGAGCTGGGGGGACTGGCTTGGCTTCCTAGCACCCCCAAAGCTGGGGACTGGCTTGGTGGGGGTGGTAGGAAGGAAGCAGGGCTGCGGTCAGATGCTTTACTGGCACATCTGCTTGGAAAAGGGTTGTCTGATACCACCACCCCACATCCACAAGTGACTTGACAAACCTGAGGTGACCAGGCAGCCAAGGAAGTTCATGCCCCAAAGTCACCTTTTGAGGCAGGACTCGGTCTCCACAGATCAGAGCAGTGAGGACAGGTTGGCACTGAAAGATGCTCTTCGTTGCTCAGACCCATCTGAATACTTCCATGGCATTGCTATCCCTCTATTAAATATCCAAAGACCTGCCAGCATCTGAATGAGGCCATACCTCTCATGCAGAGATAGCATGAAGAGTCTGGAAGGTCAGCTTCAGCAGAGTGCCTGGGTTTGGGCTTAGTTGAAATGCATAAATAGCCTGAGAGAAGTCCAGTAAGATTGTTTATGTGCTTAAATTCCTTGTTGAGCTAAAGTCCACGTGCCTATTTTCTAAATAAATTAGAAACCATACCACATGTTCCCACATTGCTGGAAAAATTGGTCCCTATCAAATTTCTATTTACAATTTTAATTTATATTACAGAGATCTATCTATTATTTTATAAAGTAGAGACTCTGAAAACATTTTTTCATTGTATAAAAACTATGAAAAACTATTCAGTACTTATGTATCCTGTCTAGATTTTTTTTTTTAATGAAGAATTTGTCCAATAAAATGTTTGGCAAAGCCAAAGTCTGAATTTTTTGCATATTTTTACCTTAGGATAAGAGTTTACAGTATACTTGCCTGAGGTGTGTAAATTCAACAGCACAGTAATTGGTTTATTACAGAGAAACTGGAGGCTCCAATTTTGCCAAGAATTTTTACTGCATTAATTCTTCTCTTTTCTCACCTTCAAAAAGGCCATAAAAGCCACAACTCTGCAAATGGGTCTCTGTGAACAAAATCCCAGCCCTGCTTTGTGGTCAGGAGACCCACACAATGCTGGTGCAGAGCAGGTCCCATTGCAAAATGGGTTGTTAGTCCAGGCCCATCACTCCGAGGTATTTATGGCCTTAATACAGTCCCCATATGAATCCACTTAACTTTCTGTTAGGAGTCCACATGCTCTCATCTCATAAGGGGATGGATACGCTCAAATCTGATTTTCTTCTATGACTGGTGTAGAATCAGGCCCTGAAAACTATTTGTTTTACAATATATTTATTTTATTGGAGTTTATTGCAATGAATCGAGCAGGCAAGCATGGTGGTGCTGGGAGATGAGCAGGGGGCGTGAAGGGCTGAAGGATGCCCATGGTTAGGACATGGATTAGGGTATAAAAATGCTCCGTGTGCCCACAAGGTGATAGGATGCTGAGTCCATACAATGGGGCAGGACGATGGCAGGCTCTGGGGAAGCGGCCATGATCCCTGTGGTGCTCTGGGATGGGCACTGCAGAGAATGGGAGGAGGTGGGATCAGCTGCTGAGCTCCCAAATGCAGGGAACAGCACCTCTCTGCTCTTCACGTCTGGGTCCCCAGCTGGGATGTGAAATACCTCCCAAGGAGGGACAGGGAAAGGACAGCCCTCCACAGCAGGGCAGGCACACCTGGATCTAGGCCCAGGATGAACACTGATCTGCTTCTCCATCCTTGAGGCATTGCAGGAGACCTTTTGCTGCTTGTTTGCAATAGAGAAACAGTTCACAAGCACCTTCTTCTGAATTATTTTCTGAAAAAAGGGAAGTAAACTCACTGCAAGCTGCAGTTCCTCTGGGATGCAGCATCAGACCAGGAGTAAGTGTCCACAGCTCCACCTGACCCCACTGCAAGACCTTGGGTGCTCAATCCCTTTCCCCAAGGCTGTTTCCCAGCTGTAGTTGAGATGTACAGTCCACATAGGATGTAAGGGGGAACTGGTCTACCCTACTCTAGTCTATATGCACCTATATTTAGACATCTAAATTCAGCAGATGCAGACTCACTCCAAGGAACTTTAAGGCCACTTTCTTCTCTCTGTGCCTACAGAGGGAACACAGGCTCTACCTATGGGAGGAATGATTCATTAGTCTGCCAAAATAATGAATAAAGAATACACCTAATCCATGTGAGGGACTAGATCCCACCCTTGGAGGGAGAACCTGTCTTGTGGCATGTGGATCATCAACCTCCTAAAAGAGAGTGTCCATCACACCTGGAGTCATCAATTATTAGTGGTTTAAACCACCAGCCCCTGATGCTTCTTGTATTTCCAGTGACAAAGTGGCTCTGATACCACACTTGTCACTTTCACTGGAAGAGCCCACAGTCCTTTTGTTGTTCCAAGCACCCTGATCGTTTTGCTTCTGCCAGTCTCTCATCCATTGATCTCCTGGTGACACTAGAATAACTCAACTCCACAACGTGGCTGCATGTACCAGATCCAGTGGGTTGGGGTTCAGTTCCAGCTGGCAAGTCCATGGGGAGAAGATCAGCCATATTACCATGAATTTCCATACATCTGCAAGTCAAACAAAAATGAAAATATCTCACATCCTACAAGGGTGTAAAGCAAAGGGACTTCAGGAATGAAGCATGTTTAGGAGACTCATTCCCAGAATGGAGAAACATGGTTTTCACCATTTCTTGAGCATCATGTTCCCACTGGACCCCAGACAGGGTGTCTGAGTGCTTTCCTCACTTGGTGCTTGGAGGGTATTTGGACAAACACCCAACGAACCCAAGACAAGACATCAGGTTTGAGGCAGGAGACTGGATTACTTTGATTTATTTTCCCTTTAGCAAATGTGGTTACAAAATAGGTCAACCCAAATGTTATGGATTCAGCCTGTTCCCTTGCTGATGCTTGATTTCGGCTTTTTTTTAATGTGAGTGTTATTGATTACAAGGAACTGACAAAAACATGCATCTAAGATTCCTTTTCCTGTCAGCATATCTATTTCCAAAGGAAAAAAAAATACGTAGAATGATCTTTATAAATAGAAAAACAAGCCCTTTTTACAAAGGTGACCTTATTCTTTAAAAGAAATAAACAGACAAAACAACAGTGAAAAACAGCAAGCGAAAGTTTTGTGTTAAAAGCTTGGAAAATTCATTATTTTCTATCATGTGTTCATTTACCATGAGGCTTGAACTAGATGTTTAGTGACATATTTCTATCTGCCCAGCATTTCAGCTGTTGGCCAGGGAATTTCCATGTCCAGTCCACCTCTAACATTCCCTATGGGGAGCTGCCCTTGAGAGGCTCCCCAGTGGACACTGCATCTGGGTGGTTCACTGCTTATGAACACAAAGAAATACATCAAATATTGACAAAATTGATGCTTTAGATAAAATTGCCTGGAGCAGTAACTCTTTCTGGAGGTGGGATGTAAGGACAGGGCTGTCCATTGAACCCACTGAGTGGTAAGACCATCTATAGAGGAAGCCTTGAGGCTGGAGCTGGGGCCAGCAATGCCTCCTTTCTCCCCCCTCAGGGGCAGCCAGTGGGGACATGGGAGAGAAGGACCAGCCATGGTGGCCTTTGTGTCCTTGCACAGGCAATGCCTGCACATTTCCTTGAAGGCAAATTAAGCAAAAAGCTTTTTGGGTCCATGGCAGCTTTTGGCATCTTGAACCTGCTGGTGGCAGTGAGCTCACCGCTGGGCTCTGCCTGTGTGACAAAGGCGTCCTGGGGCTTTGTTTGAAACCTGCCACCCACACCAAAGTGCTGAGAAGGGCTGGCTGACATTGCAACCAAAGTGTCCCCAGGCCCAGAGCATCCAAAGAGCCCTGGGATCTAGCTGTGGAGATGTCTGAACCTACACCCTGCAGGACCCTGTCCTCCTCAAGAGGCCAGGTCATATACAGCCTTCTGCTTTTCCTGAAAAAAAATGGTGTTCATGCTCGCTGTAAGTAATTAAATCTCTGCTTTTCAATATGGACTTTCATACTGGTTGCTGATGTGAGGAGAGGTTTATATTTGCCTGAATATCAGGAAATGGTTGTGTTGTGTAGGTTACATTGAGTCCTATGTCAAAATCAGCACCTCTCCTATGAGGACAGGCTGAGAGAGTTGGGGCTGTTCAGCCTGGAAAAGAGAAGGTTCTGGGGAGATCTTATAGCGGCCTGCCACTGCCTGAAGGGGGCCTACAAGAAAGCTGGGGAAGGACTTTTCATAAGGGCAGTTAATGATAAAACAAGGGGAAATGGGACTAAATTGAAAGAGGGGAGGTTTAGATTAGATATTAGGAAGAAGTTTTTCACTGTGAGTGTGGTCAGACACTGGAACAGGTTGCCCAAGGAAGTTGTTGATGCCCCCTCCCTGGAAGTGTTGAAGGCCAGGCTGGATGAGGCTTTGAGCAACCTGATCTAGTGGAGGGTGTCCCTGCTGATGGCAGGGGGATTGGAACTAGATGATCTTTAAGGTCCCTTCCATATGATTCTATGATTCTACGATCAGTCCAAAAGGCTGTCATTTGAATCCCTTATTTGTAGACTTACCATGTTCAATTGGTCTTAACTGGAGTCTGGGCACTTCATGAACATCAGTGTATGTATGAAAAGCTGCATATATGTATATTCATCTATGTGCGCAGTGAGGAACATGCTCAGCATTGCTTATTGCTTCCCCTCCCACCCAAAGGTTTGCTCATCCCATTAGCTGCCGCCCTCCTCCCACCGCCCGACACGCGCTCACACACACTCACAGTGAGCACAGAGCACCACGCGCCGTGCGCTGCGGGTCGGTTGCCCCAGTCGTTGCAGGAACACTGCTGGTTGGGGAAAAGGACATCGAAGAAAGCAGGCTGGGCTCATGAACAGCAAAAAGGAGGGCTGTATTCTTCCAATAATTTATTTGCAATGAATAATTCAGCTAGCTTTTGTTGTGAAGCTGAATTAAATACAGAGCACTAAGCACACTGAGATCTCCAAATAAAGGACACTATTCACTCCTAACACAAAGGAATACTATTTACTCTAATTAATTAACTTCCACACAGAACCACAGCCACTTCTTTCGGTCCTGAGAAAGAGTAAGAGGAGAACACGAGCACAGAGCTGCTGTAATTTCCCTCTGCTGTTGTCTCTCCCCGCAGACACACACTGGCTGTAGGCTGAGCTTGGCTCACCATGGCATTTTTGGCAACACCGTCGCTGTGCAGAAGCGCGGGCAGGTCGCTGGTTACAGCGGGGAGGGATGCACCATGGAACCCACCATCCCTCACCCCCCGCAGCCGGGCTGTGCCGGGGGCCCTGCCCCACACCACCGCAGCACTGGGCTTGGGCAGTGATGGCCATGGGACAGAGCCCAGGCCTCCCAGTACTGATGCAAAAACTGGTAGAGGGTATAAACTGGCATCCCCTGAGTGTACACAGATAAAAGGGTTCAGATTGCTGTGAATAAAGCCTAAGGAGACAGAGATGTGGTTGCCTTTGGGAAATGGGTTAAGGGTCTGGATGCTCCATCTACCTAGGCAGCCAGAGAATTATTTTAGCCTTTAATGAGTCCCTGTGCTAATTAGTCCTCTGAAGTCTCTCATTTGAAACACCAAGCTTTAGGATAACCAGAAATGCAAATTCTTGGCAATATCAGCAGCTCTTTGCAAGCAAACAGGGAGATGTGAGGCTTGTGTCAGGTGGCTCTGGAGCTTGTCTTCAGCAGTTACATCATGCTCTTTGCAGGTGATGTAAATCACAAGCAAGACTGGGTGGAGATTTTTGGCCAAAATATTTTTCTGTTGGAAGACAAGTGTTTCAGTTAAGTTTAAACATTTCATAAATACATGTCAATTTTGCTTATTTTTTTCTGTTTAAGAAGTGTTGAAGTCCTGTTCCCTTTATCTGTGAAAGTCCATGTTTTCTTCTGACATTTTAGAAGAAAAATCAAAATTAAATTCTACATCAGATCTTGCTTCAATTTATAACATGTTTTAGAAAAGTAAAAAGTCAGAAACTACGTATTTGTGGTTGAATTGAATGTTCCATTTGATTCCAGGTGATTTCCTTCAACTTTTCTGTTTGTTGAGAAACCTCCAAGGCTTTGCAGCCTGAGCGATCTGCTGGGAGGAGGATGGAGGGTGTTTGAGCAGGGAACAGAGCCACCAGCAATCACACAGTGCTACACCAACCCTCCCACCCTGAATCTGGAGAAGCACCCCTGACAAAGGGCAGGCCAGGGAGATGTAAAGTGCCATTTCTAATTGAAGAAATTCCTGGAGAGGATATACTTGGAGAAAAAAGCCTGGCTCTCTGCCCTGAGTCCAAGATGGTCAGCTAGTCCTCCTGTGCTCCTGATCCAGCCTTGGATGTCCTACTGACTCTTGTGGCTGGACATCATCTTCCTGATGTCTTCTTATTACTCCAGTGTCATCAGGTCATTTTGAAAGTAGATTTTCTTGTTGGGATTCACTTCAAGATTTAGACTCATAATTTCAGGCTTCTACACATGTGCCAGGCATCCCAGCTCCCACCACAGTTGGTACGGTCAGTAGAACATAGATGGCAACTTGGTCAATGACTAATGTCATGGAAAATGGTTTGGTGGGAGAGATAGATTGCCCAAACATGGGCACTTGCTGCTATTCAAAATGTCCTAGGACAGTGGATGCAGCTGTGCAGGGCCCACAGATCATAGGATCATAGAATCATAGAATGGTTTGGATTGGAAGGGACCTTAAAGATCATCTAGTCCCAATCCCCCTGCCATCAGCAGGGACACCTTCCACTAGATCAGGTTGCTCAAAGCCTCATCCAGCCTGGCCACAAACACTTCCAGGGAGGGGGCATCAACAACTTCCCTGGGCAACCTGTTCCAGTGTCTGACCACCCTCACAGTGAAGAACTTCCTAATATCTAATCTAAACCTCCCCTCTTTCAGTTTAAACCCATTTCCCCTTGTCTTGTCATTAGTTGCCCTTATGAAAAGTCCCTCCCCAGCTTTCTTGTAGGCCCCCTTCAGGTATTGGAAGGCCACTATAAGATCTCCCTGGAGCCTTCTCTTCTCCAGGCTGAACAGCCCCAACTCTTTCAGCCTGTCTTCATAGGAGAGGTGCTCCAGCCCTCGGATCATCCTGGTGGCCCTTCTCTGGACTTGTTCTAACTGGTCCATGTCTTTCTTATGTTGGGGGCTCCAGAAGTATTGGAGTACGCAGTACAGAAGTACGCAGTACTCCAAGTGGCCAGATGCCACATAAGAGGTACAGGGTCCCTGGAGACCAAGTAGTATCTGCTGTCTCCAACATGGCACTGGACACCCATGCTTTGGTAGCCAGATCCTTCCCTGTTGCTCACTTTAGGGGACCCGAGTCACTTTCTGGACTCTGCTAACCATGTTGACTGGATCCCCAGCAGCTACTGGGCATCAGGAGCTCAGGACTTAGCTCACATTTGGACACCTATGTATACACCCCTAAACCTCTGTGGGCACCCAAAGAGCCTGCATTCAGCCTGAATCACAGCCTGACGTCCCTTTTACCTTAGCATTGTCTGCAAAACATCTTTTCAGGTACAACCTCCAAATGGCCTGAAGGTGCAGAGGCAAGCAAGAAAGGACAGAGAGCTGCAGAGCCCCTTCCAGTGCAGATAGCCATGGGGCCTCTCATTTGCTGGTGATTGCTCTCCAAATGTAGTCCATGACATATTTCCATACCATATTATAGTGACAAGTGGTGTCCCTCAAGGGTCCATACTGGGACCAGTGCTGCTTAATATCTTCAGTAATGATAATGACAGGGGGATTGAGTGCACCCTCAGCAAGTTTGCTGACAATACGAAGCTGGGTGGTGCAGTCAGTGTGCCAGAGGGAAAGGATGCCATCCAGAGGGACTTGGACAGGCTGGAGAAGTGAGCCCAGGTGAACCTCATGAGGTTCAACAAGGCCAAGTACAGGGTGCTGCACCAGGGACAGGACAATCCTCATTATCGATACAGG
>NW_010334400.1:0-6276 GCF_000700745.2 Antrostomus carolinensis
CTCCCCACCCTCCAGCAGATCAACACTTCCAGCCAGCTGGGTGTCATCTCCAGGAAGACACAAAAGAGGATATAAGCGTGTATAGCAAGTGTATGATTTGCCTTATTCCCACAAATTTTTGTGTTTCAAAACATAGTTGAGGAAGAAAGATACTTATTTTTTTGTCAGTAAGTCAGACAGTATCACCAAACCAACAGGAAACCACAGTTTTGGAGAATGTTCCATAATCTGACACTACAGAAAAGGGAAACAAGACTGAGAAGCGTAACAAAAGTATGTATTAACATATCCATTTTATTCTCACATGTCCAAAATCTTTATTTTTTAACCTTCCCTCAGCAACTTTTTCACTGGTTGACTCCCAATTACTGCAATACTTGTCATGAATGCAAAGTAACACGCAGAGGGTCATACTGAATATCAGCACTTGCTCAAACTAAAGTACAAGAGCTTCTATAGTGGAATTTAGGGAGTTTGTAAATTTGGTTAGAAGGGCTTTATAGTTGATCTATTACTTTTTCAACCTCAGAAAACACAAAAACTAGCCTAGAAAATAGGAAGAACACAACTTCTGTCAAATTCATTATTTTTTCGTTTGTGGCTTGCACAAGAAGCAGGATTATACTGATCAACACATGGAGGAAATACAATGTCCCTAAGAATTCAGTGTCCTTTGTGGGAGCTTGTACCATCAGAAGACCCAGATTACTGCAAGACCTAAAGCAATAATATAGAAACAAAGGCAAAGGTTTTTTCACCCCTTGTCTCTCATGGTTGCATGCACTACAAGTGCCATTGGATTGCAACAGGAAAAGGATGGACTACAGTGTGAATATTCCCATTGCTAAGTACGTGCTAGTTAATTATAGTATTTAGAAGACACAAGGTATATGTTTAGAGGTGCAAAAATATGTGGGAAATACACATTAAGACAGAGCACAATGCAAAGTAATCTTTTCTGGCAAGGACTGAGGCACTGAATCTTGCAGAGGCCCTTCTTGGAGTGGCACATCTCCCCTTACCGCAGGTCATGGAGCAAGAGGTCAAGCTAACCTCTAAAGTCTGGAGAGCTGCCTACCAAGGCACTACTGCTAGCACAGATTACAGTTCCAGGAACTAAACTGCAAGCTGAATTAGGCAGGCTCCTAAGGAAGGTAATAGAAAAAGGTGGAATAATCATGATATCTGTTTTTCCTGAAATAACACAAAAAACCCCTCTTAATCAACTCATCATTTTAAATATTTAATCTGCACAAAAATCAAAGAACAAGATTATTTTTTCCCTCCATGGACAAAAGACAGAAGTCATTTCCTTAGCTATGAGTAAAGACCAAATGGAACAGTTCCATATTAGTAAATATGAAACTATAAGCAAGGTTGCTGAAAGATTCGGAAGTGTACCCAGGTAGAGACCTAAAAGTTTAATATCATGCAGAAGAACACGTCCACCACATATAGACAATATCTCCTAGGGATTGTTGTTACACTTTATTTAAATACTAAAGTGTTTATTGAGTCATAAAGCTGGAAAAAGCAATAGAAACACCGTGTCTTAGGGCAAAGAAGGGAAAAAGGGCCCCTTGGTTCATTGCACCAGTAGGAAAATCACAGTTGCTTTTTGTAAGCTACTCTTGGCTACTGGTCAAGGCAGAAGATATCAGTCCAACATAGCTGGTGGCCTTTACTACCAGGCTTTTTGAAAAGAGAAAGGAAGGCACAGGATCCTCCAGAAGTGCATCTACCATTGAAAATTGTCCAGGTAGAATATTTAGTGAATTCAACATAATTCAAGACTAACTGAAGGAAGAAACAAGCCAGAGTCTCCACAAAACTCTGTCTTATTTTTCTCTTTACCATCAGAACTCACATAATCCACCCCTAAACGTTGTATGTGGAGAGGTATTAGCAAGATACCTAAGGTATGAATCTGCATAGCAAATTCATCACAGACCAACTTAGTTTCTCTACTTATTTCCTTCTGCTCTCCTAGCCAACTCTGTGGGTTGCAATCAATGTACCTTTCCCTTGAAGTGATGCAGGGAACAGAGATATTTGGATAAGAGCACTCTCATCATTTTACATGCTTATGACTTATTTTTTCCAAACTATCAAATCTCATACAGAATTTTAAATCTTTTCCTTTCTGCAGTGTCCCTAACCAATTACCATTTACTCAACATCTTCCATTCCATCCTCATGGGGAAACTACTGTCCCTAAACAAATTTTATTTAAAAATTAGATGCAATCACTCCATTTCACATGTGACGTCTCCAAGTATCCAATTCAGATAAGGATATCTTCCATGTAACTTTTCTTTCCATATGCAATTCAGCATCTTTAATTGAAAACATCAAGTAATGATGCTACAGATTTCTTGGTTCTACTATGTACAGGTTGGACATTAGGAAAAGGTTCTTGAGGCAGAGGGTGGTGGAGCACTGGAACAGGCTCCCCAGGGAGGTGCTCATGGCACCAAGCCTGACAAGATTCCAGCAGCATTTGGCCAAGACCCTCAGGGACATGGTGTGAATGTTGGGCTTGTCCTGTGCAGGGACAGGAGTTGGACTCCATCATCCTGGTGGGTCCCTCCCAACTCACAGCACTCTGTGATTCTATATCAGGAAGATAAAAGCAAATTTTATAAACACAATGAGGTTTCTGATCAACTATGCCTTTAATTGCAGCTGCTGGAACAATCAGGCTACACATTTTCCACCCAAGAGTTAAAAATGTTGTCATTAATGAAAGCAACAAAATATTCATTTAAATGTAATGGGGTGGGGTGATGGGGGGAAATGTATTTATGTCTTTCCTCCAACTGCTCCCAAACAAATACAGGTTCCAGCAAACAGCCATATATCAAGGCACATCAGATATTAATTAAAATGAAAGATCCTAATAACAAGACCACAAGTTTACTTGCATTCATTGAGCTGTTCAGGTATCTCTTGCTTCAAAAGTGAAGTATGTAGGTTGCACATATTTTTGAAAGATTTTCCTATCTCTCTCCCCACTAAAATACACAACCAAGGATCGTTTCCTTAACAATCATGTTTTAAAGAGACTGATGCTAAATGTTCAGAAAAAATTCCAGAGTCCTAATGGTAAGAATACCTGTAAAACCAGTCATCATGTCAAAGCTAGAATACAAACCAGAGGTGTAGGGGTGGGGGCTGTGTGCGTGTGAATTTAGTGCTTTACTCTTTCAAATGAACAATGAAAATGTTGACAGACTCAAAATCAAATGATTTCTCTTTTTGCAACAGTCCTTTTTTGTTTGGCTCAATAACAGGCAATCTAAAAAATAATAAAATATTCATCTTTTTCCAACACATGAGAGTGAATGTTTACACCTGAACTCTTCATCAGGATGTTTGTTCTTGGTGAACCACTTCAAAATAACCCTGGTCTTTATTGTTACATCACTCTCAAGCAAAATTGCACTGCTCTGGTTATGAACAGCTAGGAACATATTCATATGCAAAGAACACGTTCTTGTAGTATTTTGTGCCAATAAACAAGCAGAAAATAATATTGTAATTACTTAAAAACAAGAAGGATTTTACTCAGAATGCGTAAGCGACCTGGTATTTATTGATGAACATGCAAGTCACCACAAAACCTCTAAATATAAAAATAATCAGGTGTTTTAGCCTATGTTTAGTAATGAAAAAGCTGCCAATAACTCCTTCTTATGGTGGCTGATTTAGTAAAACTTTTATGAAGACAGTAAATTTCCTGTTTTAGCATACATGACAGTCACATTCTAGATGTTAAGATGCAAGACAAACAGAAATCAATATCTTCCAACCTGAGCATGAATTTTGTCAACTTCCAATTATTATTTTGCTTGTGGGAAAGATCAAAGAATAATTGTGGTTCCTGGTCACAGAATGGATAGATCATTTCACTTGTGAAGAGATAGAATCCCAGATACAACATGCTTAAAACTGGCTCCTTTTGATGAACAGTTTGCAGGTGGTCGCTGAAGTCGTATGCATTTTGTGGACCACATATTTCACAGGAAGAAAAGTAACATAGCCTAAACTACATTAGACTCATATTATGTACATAGTCATTTTCTCTTTAATCCTCAGGTGAAGGGAAATTTCATTTTACAGCTATACTATATTTTAGTCTACTTACTTAGCAATATCTTCTTCAGACTATTTTGTACTAGGAAATATCACTTAAAAGAAAAATCAGTGAAGAGCGAATACATACATTTATCACATTAGCAGACACAAAACTAACTTGGTGAGTAAACTAGACAGTAAAGTCTCAGTTTTCTTCTAGGAAATGCAAGTTGAGCTTTTTATTTCTTGATTTGAAGAAGGGTAGGAAAAAACACAACCTGGAAAACATCAGTAACCATCTTTTAATCTGAAGTAAAGGTACCGTGGGTGCCAAGACTGAAATGCAATTGTACAGAGACAGAAGATAATTCCAGCAGACAACCTCAACACAGGCCACGTCCCTTCATTTATTAGCTAGAAATACTAGCATAAAAATAGCAGTAGGAATAGGTCTGTACCCAATACAGACTCTTGAACCTCAGCTTCTAAGGGACTCCCAGTTTCAAACAATCTCTAGTGCAGGGTCTGCTGAGCTGGCATATCCTCCTCTCCACATCATGGTGTCATGAAAGGCACCGAGTTCTCTGTTTATCTCTTAGTTGCTCTGGTTTTGATATCACGTGGTTAATTTTAGGGCAGTTAAAAAGCTGAAAGTAGATGATGATGAGACAGTTTTGAAGAGTTGGCACAATCTCACTCACAGAATCACAAAATCACACAGAATCACAGAATGTTGGGGATTGGAAGGGACCTCGAAAGATCATCCAGTCCAACCCCCCTGCCAGAGCAGGAACCTCAATGAGATCACACAGGAAGGCGTCCAGGTGGGTTTTGAATATGAAGGAGACACAGAACTCCCACCCTGTCACTCCTGAAAGTGATTCTGTGCCCCTCCATCATTAACATATAAACTCCATCCCATCTCCTCTTTGATATTCTGCTTTCAAAGCGACTCTAAGCACTCAAACCCCCCGGTGCTGGACTACAGCCTGACTGCTTTCTAATAAAGCATTGTAAAACATTTCCAAAAGATTCAGGTGAGTAAAATCTGGAGATGGAGGTGATTCTCTCTGTGAGGTCTCTGATCAAACAATCTTCATGCTAATGTAACCAGGACATTTCCAGGAACTCATCATCTTCATGTATTCATTTTTGGAAAGCATGTCAACACCCAAAGTAGGTATTTTTAGGCAGGATATAGCAGGTGTAACCTCAGAAACTGCTTACTCTGATGACCTCACTTTTGTACCACAAAGACTACGATAGATCCCAGGGCAAAAAGAGAACCTTACCAAGCAATATAGCTACACACTTTCCATGTTTTGGTCCAGAAATCAAAGAAAAGCCTTTCTTTGAATCTACACCATTCAAAGACATGGTCTAGACTACTCCAGAGACTATTCATAAATTCTCCACTGACACATCAAGTCTCAAGCTCTTCTGAGTCTACTTACATGCAGAGCTTTTTAAAAAATGTAGAAGAACACGTGCTGTCATATGGTATAGAGCATCTGTATTGTATCATAGCAGTGGTTTGTAAAACCTGAATGAATTAATAATACACTGCTTGGTTGGGTTTTTTTTCTTTTTTAAATTTAACTTTTTAAAGTTGGCTTTTCATTATTTCCTGACCTGAGATTTGGTTTGACAATTTTCTGCTCTGTCAGTGGGATTGGACTGGATGATCTTTCGAGGTCCCTTCCAATCCCCAACGTTCTGTGATTCTGTGATTCCTTTGGTCTCTGCTGCTTGCTTTTTTTTTTTAAGAGATAGTAACAATATCAACAGCATAAAATTCCAAAGACTATTTCTAAATTGCATTTGCCTTTGTCAATACTTCCTACTAGCTCTCACTGATACCTTTTTCATCACCTCCAATTCCAGAAAAAATTCAGACTGCAAGGGTAATAAAGCTAATCCTCCATGCCAATGTCTTCTGAGTGTACCTACCACAGAAGCACGATGAGCAGTGCAGTCGCTTCTTACCAAGGTGCCAGCAGAAATCTCCAGCACAGTCTCAGTTCTGCTGGGAAGTGTGTAGGCTCAGTTATCCCCTTTTTATTGCTGCATTTTATTTCTTTTGGGAGACACACCCAGAGCACAAAAACAGTATTCACCAATATAAATGAACATACCTTACAACAATTTTGCTGGTATAGAATCCCCTTCTTGGATCATTATTTTAGAATCACAGAATCA
>NW_010334401.1:0-238 GCF_000700745.2 Antrostomus carolinensis
CCGCATCCCGCGGCACATAACCGCATCCCACATGGAGGGGATGGGATGGGTGGGAGGGGTCTGGGTCCGGTGGCATCCTGGGCCGGGGTGGGAGGTGATGCTCTACCCTGGCTAATGATGAGCGCATCGGCGTGGAGCGGGGACAGATCCCCGCCGCCACACACTGTTAAATCGCCCGCCACGGTCGCTCCCCGGTGACCCGGATCCTGCTTCCCTAACGGCACGCTCGCCCGGACGC
>NW_010334401.1:394-708 GCF_000700745.2 Antrostomus carolinensis
GTTTACAGGGCTCATTGGTTTGTTGGGTTTTGAATTTTTTTTTTTTGTCATTCTGTGGGGGGTTTTTTTTTGTTGTTGTTTTGTGTTTTTTTTCCAAGCCTGGATGTATCTCAGGGGAGGGAGACACGTGTGATGGAATGCAGCTCCTTGCTTTGAATTTACCAAAGAGGATTCATACACAGGGTCTATCCCAGCCCATCCCTGGTGCCATCTGCCACCAACTCCAGGCAGGGAATAAACCCAAAGCCGGGTGGATAAACTAAAACATCCGTTTGAGATCACAGGTTATATCCCTTCCCCGGCAGCGACTCGGT
>NW_010334401.1:729-2774 GCF_000700745.2 Antrostomus carolinensis
TTATACCCCTGCCCGTGCAGCGCCCCGGTGGGGGCCCTCACCTCTCGCTGGCTGGTGGCGGGGTGGGGAGAGAGGGGGCCGTGCCACTTCGATCTCCTTATAGATCCCGCCGGTACTGCCATAACCCTAATGAAAGCAGTAAGCAGTTAGGTATTAAGGGAGATTTATGCAGGGATGCTTTTAACGTGGAGGAATGGATTTTGCAATACATACGGCACCTTCTTTCTAAAGGCAATCAATATGGTTACGAACGGCCGTTATAAATTAGATGGTTTAAGCCAGATAGGGCTTTTTTTACGCCGGGATGTAAATCAGGGGCTCTCTGCCACGGCAGGGCTGTAAATCTGCCCACCGCGCTCCTGCGCCCGCTTTGCCGGAGTCGTTTCTGTTCTGCCTGCTAAACTCCTGTTTACCCAGGGCCATCAACATCGCTCTTCCTCGCTGTAATTTTGCACTCGACAGTGGCCTATAAAATGAACCCACTTATTTCCTTCCCAGCCCCGGAGCTGGAAATCTCCCGTGTTTCTGGAGCTGTGCCCTCCCTACTGCCCCAGTGCCAGTTCCGCTGTCTTATCATTCCAGCCCCAGAGCAGTGGCAGGGGGGATGTTGGGCAGAGGGTGCAGGAGCCCCTTGGCCAGGCAGGGGGGTTGGTTTGGGGGTTCAGGGGGTGCGTGGCACGGCTGTGCTTTGGGGAACCCTTGGCATGCAAGTTGAGCTGTTTGCATGCAGGTTGTGCCCTGGGAGATGGAGCAGGAGCATGGGATGGGGTTTTGCCCATGCCAGAGTTACACAGGCAGTGGGTGCTGGGGGGGTTCAGCACCCACCAGTGCAATTTCACCTCCCCAGCACCCAAAATCTCACTGCCCCACACTCACCTCTTGCTTTCTCCCACCCTAACCTGCTCCTCCGTCAGCGACGGTGACTCGGACGTGGACTCGGAGCTGGAGGAGCGTGTGGACGGGGTGAAGTCTTGGCTCTCCAAGAACAAAGGCTCCTCCAAAGCGCTCTCGGATGACGGCAGCCTGAAGGGCAGCAGGTGGGTGCAGGGCTGGACACAGGGCTGGGCACAGGGCTGGCTGGCCAAGGACAGGGTGGGCTGTGCCAGGGCATGGCCAGGCTGTGGGGTGGGCACCCATGGAATGTGGCACTCCGGCTGCCGTGGTCCTCCTGGGTCCTTAATGCTGGCAAATGGCTTGATCTCCATTGGGGACAAGGGGACCTCCCTGGTCCCCCACCCATCATCCCACCCGCTGCAGCACCAGGATCCATCCTGGAGGCACATGGATGTCCACAGCCCCCACCCCATCTGTCTCCCCAGGGTTCATGGTGATGGGCTGTAGCCCTGCCCATCGTCCCCGCTGCTCCAGGGCTGGAACCCCCCTCCATCCCCCCCACACCCCTTGGCAAACACCCTCTGCCCACACAGCCCTGGGCAGAGGAGGGTACATGCCCAGGTGCCCCCGCGGTGCAGGGCTGGCGTGGGGCTGGGGCACAGGTCCCCACTCCTGTTCCCCGGGAAAGGCGCTCGCCTGCTGAGCACAGATTGCTTTTATCCAAACCCAATTTCCTAGCAGGGCTCTAGAAGTCCCGGGGGGGCTCCCCCCTCCTCTGCCAAGCAGCAGGGAAAGATCTGAGCTGGTTTTTTCTTAATTGGTTTAATTTATTCAGCGGCGCAGATGTAAAACATTTTGTTATTGGAGATAATTCCACCTTTTCTGAAGTGGGGAATCAAATGCAGCGGCTCCAGGTAGCCGACAATGAAATAAATTGAAGGCAACACTTTAAAGGGGAATCAAAGTGCCGGGCTAGAACAATTCCCCCATTTACATGCCATTTTTCCACGATGCTATTTCCCGCTGACGCAAATTACCAAGGCTGCCTCGCCGCCGTGCTGCGTCCTCCTCGCTCATCTCCATCTCTCTCTTGTCTCCCCGGTGCGTGCGCGGGGCCGCGGTGCCGCCGGCACAGATCAGCGCTGCCGGATGGTCCTGAGGGTGAGGAGCGGCCGGTGTCGGTGTTGAGCTGCCTCAGCTATAGGAAGCGG
>NW_010334402.1:0-6133 GCF_000700745.2 Antrostomus carolinensis
CTTGCCATGCAAACCCAATACACATGCATTTACCTTTTTTCTTCCCTTAGGAATAAGAAATCTCTTCCTTAAGTATGATTACTTGATTTACAGATTTCCACTGATCCATTGTTCCTTTCTGTACTAAAAGTATGATAGGACAGAGAGAATGCATGTCATGTTTGCATTTTTATTTTCTTTTCTAATTCATTAGAAACCAGATGCACAATGACATAAAATCGCACCTTTCGAAGAATTTGATTAATGTGTTTTATTTCTGTACATATGCTCCTAATGTCAATAATTTAATGTCCAGTTTTGAACAGTGGGAACGGTGTGTTGATGGGTACAGGTTCTGGCATTGAGAAAATGACTTTTTTTGGTTTCAGGTCAAACTTAGAGCTGGTATAACCAAGAGCTTGGTTGTACAACCTACAACCAAGTAGGATCATACTGAAATCAGGATTATGATCATCAAGGAAGAAAGGGGTAGTTTCTCTTTGTATAAAATCTAGTATTAAATCAGAGAAGATTTGTAATCTCAAGTGGCTTTGTATGCAAAGGCCAAAAGAAAGCAGTATTGTTTCCATACCTTGATTTGAAAAATGGAGATACTATAGCTGATGTGTGTGCTCCGTGTGTAGTGACTGCTGTGCTGAACGGGGCTGAGGGGCTCAGCAGAGCAGAGATGAAGCGCACAGCTCGTACCTTCAGGGTACAGCAGACATTGCTGAAAGGAGAACCTGCTCAGTGACTCACAGGAGCACTCTTCCGTCTGCTTACCTCTCACTTGCATCTGACCTTGCTTCTACTGTGGCAACTTTCAAACATTTTAAAAAATGTTCCTTTTGTATTTGCACATATGACATCAAATAATCTGCTAATTCTCAGAAACAACTGTGTGTTTAGCCCTATGGAGTTTAAAATTAGCAATCTTGAGTTCAATCAACATTTTTTCAGCAAGTGTTTCATTTAATGAGGACCTTAGCCCCAGAAATAGAATTAGAGTAGGTCTACAGTAATGAGGGCTTTCCAGAGACCTTTCACTTGCCGCTACACACTGTCCACTTAATAGCAAGTGAGAATGAGAGGATATGCTATTTTGTTTTGGGAAGAGAAGGAATGTGGTGTTTGGGACCGAAGTGTACCATGTGAAGAAGCGTGCCTCAGTTGTATGAAAGTAAAGAGCTGAAAATGAGTTGATGGGTGAACTCGCTCCTGTGTGAATAGTGGCTACTCATTCTGGGGTCATTCTTTGGTGATTACTTTGGTCATTACTTCAGCGATTTGACCAGTGGTTGTTGGTCCCTGCTTGGAAGTTTCCTTATACTTGCGTGCTTTCCGGCTCTGAGTCTAACTGGTTTTGTGGTATTAAGTCCCATCTCAGTGTTTACTTGCCTCTTTCTGCCAAACAGTTGTTTTACCCTGCTGGGAAGAGTGTGTGAGTGGATTCGCTAATCTGAAGGAATAGTTATGTGTTCCAGTTTAAGATATTCTTTAATGTGTAATGACATGATTTTGTTTTGACAGATGAATGTTGTTTCTGTAGATCTGCAGTGACATTGCTCCATTTTGACTTTGTGCTGTCAGCTTGGTACGTTTATTCTGACACTGTTGTATTTCATCTTGATACCATATTCTTGATTTGACATTGCATTGCCACCTCCATAAATTTGTATTGACGTTCTTAACTCATTTTCTTGGTATTTTTCAAAGTGAATGAAAGCCTGACAGAGTTAGAATTGGGAGCAATATAAAGGCAAAATTGTGGAGATGTATCATAGAGGAATGAAAAGGGCAGAGAGATGGTGCTCAGTGGGGAGAAACCAGGTGTGCGAGATGCATGGATGGTGTTTACAGGGAGCAACATGATGTTCTGGTAAGGGCCTGTCTTAAAGAAATAAATGTGTTCTGCTGGAGTGTCATCAGTATAGCCTTAACTTTTTCAGCTCCTTTGCAAAGATTCTAAATGAAATGTGAATAGTCATGCCATGGAACGTGCTCTATTCTCATACTCTCACTGTTCAGGATCACGTAATCATTGTCTTAGCACTGCATGATTGCTCTTAAGGGAGCAATTGTTTCCCCTTGATACCGGTTATTGACTTAGAGCTTCACATCAATACCCAGGTTTGAGCATGAGAGCTGAATGGGCAGACAATGCCATCCTTTCTCCTTTTTGAGATTTCCTGTGTAGTTTATGAAGTGGCTTCAGAGCCTCAGCATTAGTAGTGGTGGTTGAACAGAAAGTATATATGTTGTTTTATTATCATCAGTGTTTAGAAAGACTTAGGTTAATAAGAAGATAACGTTTTTAACTCTGTATATATTGTCTAGTGTAAAAGTTGTTCAGACTTTTCCATGAGGTATAGAAAATAATATATCCATGATATGGAAACATTCCTCACCTTAAGATTGTTTAGTTAACTAATCTTTCTTCTTTCCTTAAGAAAAAAAAGAATGTTTTAGTAATTCAGTGCCTAGGATTTTTTTTTTTAAATCAAATATGTTGCCAAGTTAATTTTTTTCTCTAAATTTGAGCAGCTTCATCAAAATAATATGAAAATAGAGGCAAAGTTAATGACACCCTTGTATCTCCATTTTACCATCATCATAAAATCCTGAATCCTACTCCAGATGATTAGTAAATAAGATGAAGTAATTTAGCTGAGAGAATTGACTAGCTACAGTGCATGAACTGTAATTGTGATATTAATGTCAAATAGAGTTAGTCATTTCCAGTTATATTCTGCTTTTGAGCATTAAGTACTTTTCCCTCTGAAACCCATAAGAGCTGCGTGCATGCAAATAACTGGAACCTGAGTCTTGAGGACCCAGCCAACAAAATACATTTTGGCCCGTGAACTGGGAAAAATAATATTCATGCTTTGCCCTTACCCTTTTCTATGAAAGGATTCCTCAGCATAGGTCATGAAGGACATCTCTGTTGTTGGATGTCAAAGTCTGACTGGATATAAGGAGAAGCTTTTTCACCATTAAGACAGCCAAGCATTGGGACAGGTGGTCTAGAGAAGCTGTCAGTCTCTCCCCTTGGAAGTCTTTAAGACCCAACTGGATGAAGTCTTGAGTAATTAGAGTGCAGATGTAGTAATGTCATAGGTCAAAGGCATTATAACTTTCAGAGATTTTTTTTTTCCTTTTTCATTTGTATAAGGCAATAAAAGTCCTGTTCCTGACTCCATGTTGATCTCCCCAACCCAAGAGAGTCATCACTGAGCCTTTCCATATGCACAGTGGCCAGCAATTGCAGACTGGAGAAAATATACAAGAAATGTCAAAAGTGTCAGTGTATGGTGCAGTTTGTAACGAGATTGCTAGTGTGCATCTGGAAGCAACAGGTTAAATAGAGCACCAGACACCAGTGAGAATGGACTTGTCTCTTCCAGTCTTTTCTGATGTCTCTTTGGTATTCCACCAGCTGGAAAGCTGCAGTTACACCTTGACATCTAGATAATAATTTGTTGTATGTATTCTTAAAAGTAAACAATTTCAAATCTTTTAAAGAAATTGGAAAAGAGGAAAGGAAAGAAAAACCAAAACAAAACAGTGCTTGTTTCATAAGAATTTTTTTGTCACAAGTACATAACTTGTTGAAATTACAAAAGAGAAGTTGGGAAGGGAGGAGAGACCCATTATTCCATTATGTCATAATGTGTAAGATTAAAGGGATATATTTGTAATGTCTGCCAGAACCTGGGAAATATCAATGGACTAAAAGTGAAGAGGGGCCAAAAGGTTCTTTAGAGTGGTGTTTAATATGTCTACTTCAGTATTTAGCATAGGTACTACAATTTACATTTTAAACTTTGCCAAAATGCCTTTTCAGTGGTTTATTGCTGGTCTTCTGCAACTTGTAGTAGTGTGGGCAAAATCCTAACCTGACAGTGAGGATTTTTACTTTTTTTTTTTTCCATTTACAGACTTAAAATCCACTCAACAATTTCTGCTCACTATTCCAGGATACTTACAACTGTTAATAATGGGTGTTTCTCTTTTCCACTTTCCTGTCTTTTCTTTTAGGGAGGTGAATTTTTTAATTGTGCAGCATTTTTGACTCATCTGCTTGTAACTGTTGTTTAGTTACTGGGCAATATGTGCTGGTGTTATACTTAAATGATTATACTTTGAAAGTGAAATCTTTGCAGCTGTCAATTGGTAGTCTAGCCCACAAAATTCTGATTGATCACCTCTGTGTGGTACTGTGGCTTTTAAATTGGTAGGTAGTGCTTTACCAGCAGCACAACCTCAAAGACACCAGTTTTATTAAAGCCTCTGATTTAGGCTCTCAATTACTTTGAGTTCCAGTTTCAATTAGACTAAACTTGGAAGAAATTACTGGCCTGCTGCAAAGGTCTTTGCAACAAAAGAAAATGAGAAATTGCTTATTTTCCAGCAGACATCTAAATAAATTGCACTTTGTGTTTCAAGTGGTCACGGATAAGCTGGGTTGCAGCCAGGCTGGGCTCATTCTGCTGCTTATACTGCTTAGTGGCAGTGGAAGAGGAAAATTTTAAATATCTCACAAACTTATGGATGGCTGTAAGTCAAGTTCCCCATAGAGGGTTTTTGTAATGGTTGTTTAGTGCAGAACCAGAGGAGAACTCGGTACAGAAGGTATTAGTGTGGGAAAAGCTGATGCTACCAGATCTATAGGGAACCATATAGATACTGCCATTGGCAATCTGCTAAGTGTGTCCATAGATGTCTCTAAATATTTTTTTTTTCTTTTTGCTATAGGGTTGCTATTGAAAATCTCCAAATATAGCACAGCTGTTGTGCAGGATTTGCATATCTGATACACTGCTGGTCCCAGAGAGCACTGCTTGTACAGGTCACTAAGCCAGGAAGTGCACAGTGCTTCAGAATTTTCATTTATATAGTAGTGTGTATTTAAAAGTAAATATTTTTTTTTTTTTCTACTGTTTGCCATAAGGTAACATCTGAAATTGCCTGGCTTTATGCTGTACTTAAACCAGAAGACATCTGTAGTAACTGTTGGGTAATGATTATAAAACTTTGACTACAAAGCTGCTTAGAATATATGAAAAATAAAACCATGAATTTTAAAAAAAAAGTGTGGTGAAAGGGGAAAAAGGAGGGAAGAAAGTGTAAAATGAAAGATTAATATACAAATTTAATGAAATATAAATATGCAGTTCTGTTATACATCGTGCAACCCTGAGAAATGTTGGATTATTTTGCTGAAAACGACTGGTAATGTTGTAGGCTTTAATTCTATAATCACATTTATGAGAGCACTCCTTCCTTTGGAAGCCATTAGGACTTCACATTGGTGCAATATTTGTCTTTACAGATTAGTTTGCCAGTAGCTGGATATCAGGACTGTATTATAGCATCAATTTCGAGCAGAACTGTCCATTAATCAATAATAAAACCTGCTTTTAAAAATCCCTGGCAGAGTCTAGCTGTTTCCCAAATACATTAGTAATTTATTGTTAAATGGAGCATTGATATTTTAACAAAACCATTCCCAAATAATTGAAATTGGAGAAAGCCAGAAGGTTATTTATAAAGTGTGTGATAGCTTTCAACTAGGATAATTGCAGTATGTCATTGGATTTATTAATTTTGTAGCTTCCCTCTGGTTTCAGTGTATTTCTTTGCAAAGCTATAGTGTGTGTTTGGGCAGGGGAGGGGAAGGATCAGTTGTCTATATGATTTTTAGCAAGAGATGGAAATAATTTGATCTAAAGATGCTTGATCACTTAATACTCAAAGTATTACAGAATTATTCTTTTTTCATACTGATACATTATCATCTTCCTCCTGTGTAGTTTAAATGTGAAGGGAAGCTTTTTGCCACCTATAAAAAGGAAAACTGAGTCTGTAACAATACAATATTCAGTTAAGTCTTATGACTTCTGTTCTTATATGAATAAGGAAACAAGCATTGCATATTTACACGTGGCACAGTGCATGTCCTTTACGCTGGTACTACGATCAGTAGGTCTTTGCACAGTAGTCTATACTAACCAGGAAAACACTGATACACTCATACACATAAATGAGTTTTTGTTTCTGTCAGCCCAATTCAGGATTTTTCAGCATAATAACGTTGAGTTGTGTTTTCACTTGATTCCGTGGGCCACAACAACCCCATGCAGCGCTACAG
>NW_010334403.1:0-31009 GCF_000700745.2 Antrostomus carolinensis
AAACCTTGCCATGCAAACCCAATACAATATTTCACTACTCTTACCCACTGTGCCCTCACCACATTGCCAATGCCTCCTCTGTTCCCAACAGTTCCCATCTAAGCCATCTGCTTTAGCTGTTTTTATGTACTTACTTTGCTTTGTAACACCTAGGAACCCTCGTCACAGCACAGGAACCCACTGTGCAAGGTGAGATCTAAATACAGGCAGCAAACTTACACCCACAAAACCAAAAAACCCGAGGCATGTGCACACACAAAACACAAGCCTTCCCCAAACAGCTTGCTTCTACCGAAGCCACCTCTTCCCCATATGCCTCCATGTTCCTGTGAAGAACATGACAAACACAGATCTTCATATATAACACAACTCACATATTAATGGCCGGACAAAAAAAATCTAGTTTGTAGTTACTGTTTTTATACTCTCTGACCTCTGTCACACTCCAAATGCACTCTGAGAAATGCAGAGCAGAAGGGAATCAAACATCCTGTTTCACACTTTCCTCTATATCAAATACAACCATCGTCCACCTTTTCATGTGTTCTCAAAAAACCAAGACTTTTTCCCAACAACTACAACATTTTGAATTTGCTACGGAAGAGATCTTGGAACAAATGAGTTACCTTTTTTAGGATCTGGAGGTTGGATTCATATTAGGAATACATTATGAACCTGGTGTGGTCTACTGTCTGTCATCAGTTACTTGTTTCCCTGAAAACAGTTTTGAAAACATTAATTTTCATTTCTGGTCAGAGCATTGTAATGAGAATGGCCAAAGGAGCAGCCACTCAAAAGAAGGTCTAGACCAACCCTGTCAATACTAAGAGCAACCGCAAGGAAAAAGTTTCCTATTACCTAGATGTCAGGAGGACTCAAAATATGAAGAATCAGTAAGGCTTTTCTCACCATGCCTTGCACATGGAACACAGTTCCTTCCTTTCACAGGCCTTATAACCATCATTTCCCATTATTCAATCATCTTACTGTGCTATGTGCTCAATGAGAGCTCACAAGCTCAAGCTTGCTCACAAGTTCTGATAAGTATCAACAGAAGTCACTGGACTTGCAAATATTGTCATGAACTCTCAAACTCAAAAAGTCATATGCTATATTGAGTAGTAGTTAACACATTGAGGCTGCATGGTCAGGTTTTCAAAGTTCTTAAAATTATCAGATAAAACTTAAGGCGAGTACACAAAGGAGATTAGAAAAGATAGGCTGCATCACAAGAGTCTTCCATGCTGCCAATGAGCAATCACACCTCTGAAAGAGATTTTATTTGTGTAAAGCACTAGCCTCAGAAAAGGGGGATCTTGCTCTGGAAATGAGACAAAATTATTTTATCTTCTTCCAGTTAGCAGCCTCTGCCTTATTTAGTCCTCAGACGCACTGAACACTTCACTTCTCCAATACCACATTAACTGTCTCGCATGCTACCAATTACCACCATGAGAAAAGTACCATCCTCATCATTCTGCAGATGGTTAAGATGAGAGACAGCCTTGCTTCAGGCCACAATGAGTCAGTGGTAGAAGCAGGATCTCATTTCTCATTCCTCACCTCCTTCAGACAGCAAAGTTTTACTAATCCCACTGTCTGAAGAATTGATACCTTGACTTGCTAAAGTGCCTCTCATTAAAAAGAAAGATCTAGAAAGCAAGAAATAAACAACTGCAAAAAACGGTGGTTTAAGTAACTCTGGAAGTACCTTGATAGAAAATAACGATATAAAAGAATTTGTTCCTATGAAGCCAACTACAAAGCCACTCTCTTGCCTGCAGTCCCAACATCTCTAACTTATATCACAAATAAAGCATCAACTCAACGAACTGTCCCCTTGACATTACAAGCCTGATTTGTGCACAAGAAGTCTTCTACGCTGCCTGCAAAAGGTGGACAATCACAATGCACACAACCCCCAAAAAATTAATATTAGCTTCCCTTTCAGTTTTCCAAGTGCTGACTGCAACAGTATTATTTTTAGTATAACTTATGTAATAATTGGATGAAACTTGGGCTTTTCAGGACTTAGTGACAGCAATGGTTTCCTTCTGGTGACAATTTACATCCAAGTCTGTTTCTGCAGTTCTTGCACCTCTGTAGTTCATTTGCAGTGGAGAAACAGGAGACTAAAAAACAAAGCAGTAAACCTAGCTCTAGACAACACTGCACATTTAAAATTAAGTTTTCCTTCTAAAAATGTAAAATATGCTATTATTGAAAAAATGCTTTCAACTCTTCCATGATGACACTCCAATATATATTAAGATGGCAATTGCTTTGCATATGACTGAGTTGACAAGGCTTGCAGTATTGATGTAGCACTAGAGCTTTTACCGACTGATTTACAGCTTTGATGTGGTTCTTCAGACGTTATAAGCTACCTTGACGTAGTGCAACGTCTCTGCTGACAGGGACAGCCAAAGTCCCTTCAGCTGCAGATTTTGGCTGGTCCATTTTAAACTGTAGTCTCCATGGTAGGATTTCCTCATCGGCATCAGACTATTCTGCTGGCAGGAATCAAAATGCTTAAAGAGGGTATCATACACAATATTTAAAGCAGTAGATACTGGACTGCTTCCCTCTTTAACTGACAGAGTCGAAAATAAGTGACAATTGCTTTCACTGACTCCAGAATAAGAGGAGAAAGGCTTTATTTATTTTTCTCATCAAATTAAATGGTCCCATCTACAACTTAAGATGACAATGACAAGCTAAATTAAAACAGCATTAATAAATACTGCCTTCAAATAGTAACAGTTGCTTTCATAGTCTATGCAGCTCCTGTGCTATGGGAACTGTGTACATTTCGTGCAACTAAAGGAAAAGGAGAAAAAAAAAACACAAACAAAAAAAGAGGTGGCAACTGTCAACAATTTGTATGCTTAGGCATATTTTCCCTTTCATCTTTCCTGTCTGTTCTCTTCCATACCCTTCACTGCAGTTTTCCTGCTTCCTAGAGACACAGCTGCTCCTGGAGAAACACCAGAAGTTACCCTAGTCTTCCAGCTATGACTGTCAACCTTTGTTTTCCCCATCTGCTATCAGGACAGCACCCTGTGCACTAAAGAATGTTGATCATCTTACGGAACAGAGTTTGACTTGAGACTCCTGCTACTTCTCTACCACAGAAGTTTGTTATTTGCAACAGATGAAATTAAATTATACGTGCTTATAAACAAGTAAGCTACACAAAAAGTCGGCTGCATTGCTCCAATACTGATTTGGCTTTACATATAGTTTATTAAGGTCTTCCTTCATTAAAAGCTGCCCTACAAGACACAGCAGGCATACCAGCCACAATTTCCCAGAGGGCTGATGGCATTAATAAGGAGCTTATTTCTTCCCCTCAGCTTTGCCCATGATGATACATCACTCACAACTCAAGAGTGCAAACACACACACACACACACACACACAGAGAAACATGTCTCCTCCTACTTGCCAAAAAGCCAACCCAGCCTTGCACAGACAACCAGGGGGGTCGTGGTAATCAGCCCACTCCTCACTAAGAAGGATTTCTGCAGAAGTATTGAAATTTTGCTGCTCCAGGATCCCAGACAAAAACTGCTCTAAAAGGAGTGTGGGTTAATGAAGAGGTGACTCCCTAAATTAGTAAATACCACTAGTAGTTACTTCATACTGGCCCCTTGGAAGGCTGGTGACCATTCCAAGTGTGCCTGCCACATGCCAGCAGCCAGTTTTAGAATTATGAAAATCTATGTGTTATATTACTTTAAGAGCAAGTAGCTGACATACAGACTGAAGCCTTTTACAGAAGGCTACAGAAGGTTTCCTAATAACTGATTTCATGATTTAAATGAAAAAAAAAAAAATTACCCAATCAAGCAATCCAGATGGATTACCAGAGGACAGAAGCCTCTATCAAAAGTTAATATTAGAAATGTCAACTAGAGATCCGCTATTGAATAATTCAAAGCAAGAAAAGGTCTCTCTCACCTCTTTGTCACCTGCTTTGAACAATCGTTCAGCAAGTTGTAACAATCAGTTCCAGCAAATGATGGTTGGGCTGAATACACAATGAAGAGGTAGGTTAAAAAAAAAATAACTCAAAAAGGTCACATGAAAAAAAGGCAACAAAAGCTCAGCTGCACAAGGCCTATGAACTCCACAGCTTGAACAAGAGGAAGCTGTCTTTAGCCACTTTGTCTGAAAAACTCTATGTACAACTGGAAGAGGACTAGCAAACAGCACAATATTCCACCTTCACAGTATTCCTCTGCCTTACTAAAGAAGTTTCAAGTTTTAGAAATGAGAACTTAATGTATTTGTTTTGGACAAAAGCAGAGTTTGGTTAGAATAAGTAAGCAAGCTCTGGCGTATTTGCATCATCCCTTCTGTCTGTAAGTGAAATATACTTGATATTCCTCCCTCACTTTACAGTTAGAAGCATCTATTAAAGTCCCAAGATTTTCAGGCCTCAAAAAAGTTATTCTTTCAACTTTCCAACCCTGGTCAATTCACTATAGCTTTTTTCCCTCTCCGTATCAGCTGTATCCCAAGTAAGCAACAGAAAACAAACTGGGAAGCAGCTTAAGAATTTGCCCAATATTGGCTAAGTTATGTTGGCAAGTTCATTAAAATCTGGTCTACATATTGAGTCATAACAAAAGCTGAAGCAACTATTCGATACAGAATGGAAATTGATCTTAAATCTAACTACAGGGAGCAAATTAGGAGGCATTCTCTCAGATTTTCTCCACTCCCTGCTAAAGATTTTGCTGAGACCCATCCAAGTTTCTCTCACCCTCCTCATAAAACACAGTCTTGAGGACTCTCTGCGTAGCAGTCAAGACATCATTGTTGGCAAAACTTCATCTTGTGTGAGAGAAACCACCATCCCAGCAGCTCGTGGTACTAACAAGTTCTTTAAGAACATTCAGACATTGGTTTGCACTTAAATTTAAAAACCTATCATCAGTCTTTGCAAGCCTAAATAGGAAAGGTACCAATTACTAGAATTCTCTATTATTCTGTATCTGCTAACTTAGCAAGAGCAGACACTAGTAAGAATTCCCAGGGACATTGAATACCAACCTTTTCTTGCTGAAGAGCTGCAGGGAAGCTGAAAGGAGTGATTTTTGCCTGCGTTCCTTCTCTTTTCCATGATTTCATGACTCAATTTCTCAAAGCAATCCTATTCCATTTTTTAAATTACAGCAGCTACATCTGAAGAGAAACCACACAATTATTTAACAAAAACAGAACCATATAATCTGTTCGTTATGCATCACATGTCACGAAGAGTGCAGTTACGTTCTGAAGTGTAATCCACTCTGTGGTTAAGAGACTAGTATTCATCCAGGTTTGTGTGCAAAGAAAATTACTTCTGGAAGTTTGGTTGAGTATTATACTATAAACAACACAGAAAAGCCACACTGTATGTTCATCAGGCTCACCTGTCTTATAGAGAGTTGGAATCAACTGCCCTGTGTCTGAATTGTTAAATTTGTGTGAAAGATTTGAGACAAGACAGTTCCTCCTCTTCCCTCCAAACCTCAACACAGTTTCACAGTCTAAAAATCTCTACAAGAGACTCTTTAGATAGAAATGAAGAGTCTCAATTTTAAACTCCAGGAGCAATAAAAACCCAAGAACAGCCTAGCTGAAACACACTAACTTAGGAAAAAGTCTTGTTAAAAATTCATTCATCTGAAGCCTGCAACTGACTTTCTTTTTTTTGTGGTAAAGAAAACTAGACTTAAATTCCAGTCTTTACTAATAAATACCAAGGGAGCCTCTCCCACAATAAACACATGTCAAGCTCACTCATTTTGTAAGACTGCATTAAGTATTTGGCCAGAAATCATGCAGCAACTCCTCCTCTTGTTTTAGGATGAAATATCCATTACTCTACAGAGCCCAATAGCTGTAGCATGAGAAAGAGTTTATCACCAGCACACCACTTGAAACCTGTGTGAAGCCTAAGTCATTTCCTAAACTTAAAATATGCATGAAAGCTAATGAGATTTCATTATGGGCAAAACAGCACTGAAGACACGTCATCCAAGGAAACTGCTTGCCTCTTAAAGCCTTTGCTGAACACTCAAGTAAAGGTGAAGATACAGGGACAGGACATATACACTTGGGAAATGAAGATCTACAACCTGCCAAACAGTCCAGCAATGGAACACCAGCCACAGAAACATAACGTACGTCTAAAAAGCCTCTACTTTAGAGGCAATACCAAGATGCTTTCTCATTCCCTTTTGCAAGCAAGTCAAACTTGTAACCCCCAGTATTGCCTTTGAAAAGTGTTTGGTTTGGGGTTTTTTGGTGAGTTTTTTGTGAGGGTTTTGAGTGGTCTTTGTGGTGGGGGGTGTTTTTTAAGAAAAAAAAAGATGATATCCTTGTTTTCACTTGTATCTTATACAAAAGCAGCACTTTTTGTATCCTATAAGCAATCAGATAAATCGTCTTCGCATCTCAGGCGGGACAGAAGCTCAATGTTTCACACAGCTGCTATCTTCCAAGAACACAGTTTCCAAACTACATTTCCTCCAAGTATGTGTACAGTTAAGATTTTTCAGTTGCTTGAAAAGTGATACAGAAGTTTGAAGATTTTAACTGAAGAGTAAAATACACACCGTCTGGCAAATTTTTATTTCCCCAGAATACAGTGCTAAAGCTGTTAACACTCCTCCCCTCACCATACACACATACAGCCCTACCTCTTCCACAGGAACAAAATTTAATTGCCTTAATCTTTCCTGAAAGTAGTTTAAAGATTTTCCTTGAGGTTTTCTAAAAATAATTCAGAATAAAGCAGACACTCTGTATGGAAAATATAAGCCCAAAAGCCATCTTACCAGCAACTGCATCACTCTCTCTTATAGTGGAAAGCTGTCTGACAAACAAATGCAGGATTGCTACCAGTTTTGACTGTATTATACAAGCCATAAAATGTAAAAGCTTTCGTCCTTTAATTGCTTCAATGACCAATTTTTTTTTCCTGGCTGCCTTAGCTATTTGCTGCAGAAGATGTAAATCCAGAAATCGTGGTCTGTGTTTTATTAAAAAACCTTCTCCATTTCTTTTTTTAACTTACAGGATGAAATAAATCAAAACAGAAAAAAGTACTTATGAATCATATGCCTTAAAGAAAGGGTCAGCCTTTAACTACCTAAAATAAAAGCAGAAGCATCTTTAAAGACAGCAATTGCAGCTCATATACACCAGTACCACTACGGACATCTCTGCTGCCTCTAACACCCATCGTAAAAAGCTGAGTAGCATGATCTCTACAGGAGGGATCAGAACAGAACTGCCCAACATGACACCCTCAACTCCTCTCAGAAGGGACTTCAAACATCTCAACAGTGCCAGCCCATGGGAGGGGAACAGACCTTGACCAGCAGTGTCCCCCAGGGCTCTCCATCACAGCACTTTCACATGCTCAGTGACAGGGAGAATGCACTGCAAAGCATTCCTGTCAGCACCCTCATGAGAGCAACGATGCTTCCCTGCACTTGGAAGTCTGGAGAAAGTAGGGACCATGTATGAAAAATGAGCTGCTGATCCTCTCAACCCTTGCACTTCCCCTGTCGGAGAAGGAAGGCAGGAGAAAATATTCTGAAGAGCCAGGGGACTGGCTTGAGGGTCTACGACCACCTATTGAAACAGTCTAGTTTTGTAAGCCTTCAAATCCCCTACTAGTGGAGACCAGAAATTCTTTTAACCCTTCTTTGATAAAACTGCATCCAATCCTCAAGGAACAGGGTTTCCAACCCTATGCTCAATAACTTTTTCTCAGGACAACTAACCAGCACTTCAGTGCTGCTGTGATTAGTGGTCACAGTCAGCAAGTGCATTCTCAGTGTTTTCATCCTCTCACAAGTAGTTTGACGAGGAGGATGTTATTTATTTACAGGAAAATTTCAGGATAAAAAAACAAAAAAAAAATTCAAAAACCCCCCAACCCTCCAAACAAACAACCAACAACATAAAACCCTCCAAACATAAAACCAACAACAACCAACCAAGCAAACTAACAAACAAAAAAGCCCACTCAACACCCCATCGTAACAAACTCTTTTACCTCTAATGTAGGTGCTAGGTTGCTAAAGCCTGAAGATAACTACCATCAAAAACCTAAGCAATAAGGTTAGATATCCCCAGTAACTAAGCATCATCTTAGAACTGGATCCACAGCTTATCTTGATCACCCCAGACTGGTGAGCAAGACCTAGATTACTCCTGGTTGTCAGCTGCACAGATTGAAGACCAAGCCCTCTCTCCCTCAACGAGACAAACACTTGGAAGCTGTGATATTCTCAAGAAGCTGAGCTACTCGTTGTAAAAAAGCTGCTTAGTAGACTACACGTTATCTTTTGGGAGGCAAGATTAAATATTCATTTCTGGTCTGTGTAAGGCATCCGTCATGCCAGATGGACGCCCAACAGCTAAGGAAAAAACCATAGCATTGGAATGGAGAAACCCAAACTCCCAGCTACCACACAGCTGTTGTGAACACTATCAAGAACCACTCTCCCCCTCCCTGCAAACCACACTCACTATCTTTCAACTCAAAGTACTACACAAATGAACGCCCAAGATTTAAGGTAACGAAGGAAAGTATCTACTGAACACCTTGACTGCTTCTGGGAAGACGGATCCATCATGCTGTTACACAGTTCCTGAGGAAACAGGGACTAGCAGCATCCATTGAAGATCAGGAGCCCTAAGTCTTGATGCTCAACTGTCCCGATGCCAAACTCTTCCAGATGAAACCACACATCAAAAAGGAAGACACAGGGACAGAATTGTTCAAACAGCAATACATACTCAGTCAGCCCCAGGACATAGTAGGAGTTAAAATACAGTTTTCTTACTAGCATGTTACATGTCACTTCCTGCCCCACACACCTCCCCAAAACCAACAACAACACACAAACTTGCATAAGGTCCAATTACATTAAGGTCTCTGCTAGACAAATTGAGTAGGGTAGACTGGAATAAACCTGTATAATACTCTTGTGCACGAAGTGAGAACACAACCTCTCTCTACAGCCTGAATGACTGTTGTCCAGGAAAGCAGCAGAGAATGGCTTACTCAAGAGAACTCAAGTGTCCTCTTTTACCCCAGAGCAATTACAGAACACAGCAGACATTCATTCTGGAGAGCAGAGTACAATAGCTGTTTGTTACCATCAGTGTTACAATCTAGCATTTATCTAAACCTATCACACACAGAACACACAGCACAAAAATGCTCAAGACAGAACTCAAAGTACTATCCATAAGAAATTACAGGCAAAAAAAACAAGCACCAGGACTGAGGCTCAGCCCACAACCACAATTTAACCATCCAGGAGCATATATTTATCCAAGCTTCATGTAAGAAGCATTAGGCATAGCTGGTCAGAGAATAAGCAGCATAAACAAAAATTAAATCATTGTAATTTACTGCTAGTAAGGAAAATTGCATCTTACACAGCAGAGGCACAGGCTTGGTAAAGAGGATAAACATGTATGGGCAGTCTTCATTAGAAACAAGTTTTCATTATGAACTCAGAAGTCCATAACCAACAGAAACAAAGATGTGAAAGTCTACATTTACATAAGAATCTTTCTTTCTGCTCAGGTATCTCACAAATTTCTCCACATTGAAGCCTAATCTCGTATTTTAAAAAAGCACGAGGTGTTACCTTTCCACAACCTTCCCAGGTGAGAAGTTCAGATGCCTTAACTCGCCAGGCATCCTACAGCGGTGCCAGTTTAGACTTTCCTAAATTGCAGACTTCCACACACTGACATGAACCCTGCCCCAACATCCACTTTATTTTAAAAACACCACCAGATTCACCTACACTAGAGCTCTAATTGAGAAAAACATTATCCGACACTGCGAGACAGGATTTTAGAAAGCATCAGCCCCAATCTTCTAAAACAGCATGTAGCATTTTAAAAGCTACCTTGTTTAGATGAAGAGCAAGATTGAGAAGCGCTCGTTAGAGCGGTGTGAGCTGCCGGTCCCCTCATTACTGGCACGCCTGAGCTTCTGCGAGGGAGAGCAGTCCCACCACACTGGGATACTGCCTGGGAAATATGAAAAAGCAGCACCTATCCCAAGCTACAAAGATTGCTGTCCCAGCTTCAGAGGACAACAGAAACAACAAGATTTCAGAAATATCTACTCTGTACATCTCTGGGTAACCTCCCACCCAGAGATAATAAGAAACTCAAATAACCTCAATAAATAACTTCACCCTTTCCTCTATTACAGAAACATGCATAACATTCATAACCATTTTTTTCTAAACACATTCTGTTCCAAATGAGTAGACTAACTGTTCTACTTAATTTACTGTGCTATGTATATTCAAGTCTCTAATTTTTATTTTTAATGATTGCACATTGGCTGAAGGAATGCAATCAACTGAATATAAGTACTTGTTTGGACTCTTGCAGAACAGCAACATATACTTTTCCAGAAGGGCACACTGGATTGAACATGTAATTACAAGCTCAATCGTAACAGCACAAATAGACTAAACAAGCACTGTTCAAGTTACTCATGCTCAGCTTCAGAAGTTTGACCCCTGAAGCCAGAAATATATGCTCAGAAGAGAACCAATTTTCCCAAACAGAAATACAAACACAAGTTTAAGCAAGCTTACAAATCCTGAATAATCAGAGTACCCTTAGTCAAGGCTCATTTCTCCAGCTCAAAAGTTTCAGCTCAGGAAAGAAAAAAAAAAAAAAAAAAATATATAGCTGTATTTCCCTTTCCAGTGCTCATACTTCTCAATAGACTACTGTAACAACTGCACCACTAACAGACAATCATTTCATTTTATCTGCATCACTAAAAATACATTTTATTTTAAAATAGAAGTCAGACTTCCCCAGTGAGTTCCCTTCCTCCAAAAATCCCAAGATCTCCTGACTCTTCTCTCAAAAATTCCTGCCAGAGAACACTCATAGCTTCAGGAGACAAATGCCTGTATTTTGGTTCTTCCTATAAAGCAATACACTTAGAGCCAAACCACCTGCAGCTACAGCTCTTACCAAGACCTTCTGTAAAATAGGTATAATTTCCATATGGTACTTTTATCTAGGACAAGCGAGTATTTGCAGCAGTACATAAATATAAAAGATCTTCGACCAAGTTCACTCTCCATACATTTTATTGTAGTTTCAAAATAAACTACTGCTGTACTTAGCAATAATACAGCTCCAGAAGTTTTAGGAGAGAACTATGGCTCCACAATAAACCTGTGCAAGGTTTATCTCCCCAGTGAACCAAAATGCCATTAAAATTAGACTCCCAAGACAAGACTTCTGCTACTCTGGAGTCAGTTCTCAGAGAAAAAAATAAGCCTAAAAAGCCTCTGAATAAGGCACCATGCACATGAAATAACGCTCAGATCTGGAGGCCAGAAAGGCCAGTTCTTCAAAAGTTCTAAGTGCCAGTGGCATAAACTGCACTAGGCAATCCCAGCTTCACTGGCAGTCCTGTTGGTGCAACATCACAGACATGCTGGTTGGAGAGATGCTCCGGAGATCATTAGCCCCACCATCCTCTTTGGACAGGAAATATTATGCCCACCTGCAAGAAGCAAGATCTGGGGTCAAAATATTATGCCCACCTGCAAGAAGCAAGATCTGGGGTCAGTCAGCACAACCCAAGCCACTACAGAACCAAACCCCCTGAAAGCTATTTCTGGGCATGTGAAGGAGAAGGACGTGACTGGGAAGAGCCAGCATGAGGTTAGACTGCACCTAACCAACCTGATTGTACTCCAGGACATGAGGGACAGGCAAAGGGAGAGCAGCGGATGTTGTTTACTAGAAGCCTTTCACTTGGTCTCCCATGGCATCCTCGGTTAGTTTGTTGAGATTGAGTAAGTGGACAGTAGCACCAGGCTCAAGGCTTGTGATCAGAGGTACAAAGCTCAGCTGCAGGTTGTCCCCTTTCCATGGAAATAATTCCAATTACTCCAACGTCACTAGGCAAAATCTTGAACAATGTGATCTAACCAGACTCGATCCACTCTTGAGTGGGAAGCAGGACCAGCTGAGGCCCAGAGGTCCCTTCTGACCTAACTTATTCCATGACCCCATGGTATATTCTTTGTTTGTTTTTTTTTAATAAATAAAAACAAAAGGTCTGTTGCAGTCTGGGTTTGCTTCTGTCACCCTGCTGGTTTCAGCAGATAAAACAGACTAAGAGCCACAACAGAAAAAGAAGTACTGTAGAAAAGAACAGTAATTGCTCCGCTTAAAAGATTCACAAATCATTCTGAAACAAGCCTCAACATTGTATTGTCAAGTCAAGAATCTCACCACTTGGTTCCTAGGAAGGATTAACAGCAACAACACCCAAACAAAACCCTCAAACACCTTATCGCCACGCACCTGCAGCTGAAGTGCCGAGAGGAGAGATAGTACTAAGTTCATTACTGGACTCTTGCAACAAACCCATTTTATTTAATATGTCAAATACATTTAGACTGTGAAGAATTAAAAAAAAAAAAAAAAAAAGACAGTGCCTGGTTTGCAGTCGAGACCCAACAGTAGAGAGGTCTCAAAATAGAGTTTATGCATAAAAAAACAACAAAAACCAAAAATGAAAAAGCTAACAAAAAAATACCCACCCTTGACTGTCTGCATACCCAACAGAGATAAGTGAGCATCCTGAAAGGGCACAGATAAAAACAAGTTTCCATGTTGTATTTCAAACTGACAGCAATGTCTTATCAAGGCAGCTAAAACTGAACAGATACCACTTCAGTTTCCCCCCCGCCTCTGTTTGCATTAATTCTGGCAGAAGGACTCTAGCATAAGATTTTAAGCACCAGAAGTAAGAGAAGTCATGGCATCATTTGCTGGATGGAGGCCAGGATCTCGCATATCCACTCAAGCTTGTATCTCTGGAGACACTGTTTGTTCCTACCATAATTGAGTTGTGTTCTGCGCAATGAGAAGGTGAATCAATTATGTTCACCACTAAACAGACAAGCTTAAGTATTCTCTCAAGAGCTTAAAATTTGTGCAATAACACCTTCAAAACACTGTTTGTTCTTTATTTTTTAAAAAGAGAAGAACACTTTGATTCAATCTCTTCTCTTCCTGGAAATTCCTGAGCTCACAAATCAGCGAAGCGCATTCATGTTTTAACCCATTAGAGCTTGGCAGCAGGGACTCCCTATTTTAAGTTTCCAGTAAGTTTCTGATGGAGTACTTTAGGTTAAAGGCAGCATCAGATAAAACTGGCATCTAAGCCTTTGCTAAGCCATCAAGTAAATTCAAGCAGCAACCAATCATCATCTCAGATATTAGAGTGTCATTTAAAAGACAGATTTTAATCACGTGTATAAAGACAAATATTAATACTGTAAATTCAATGGATTTATTTTAGAGGTTAATCCTCCATGTTTGCTGAAATACTGTCTCATCACTTTGAAATATAGCTACAAATCAAACCAAATCACTGCAGCAGGACTTCAGGTGGCTTTCATTAGGTGTCGCTCTTCTGTACTTCCTCAAATGGGACACACATGTAAACCTACTCAGAAAATAAATTAAGATACAAATTAAGACAGATACAGGCAGGCGTATTTTTGGGCCAGCTCTTCAGCTAGACAAAGCAAGCACACAAACCCTTCAAGCTGCACGTTTTCAAGGGTTGGGTTTTGGAGGTTTTTTTGTAAATAAAGACTGAACTCACTTGTATTTAGATTAAACATCATTACTATCAAAACTATCAAAGTAAAGCCAGCATTGTTTCTATTGCAGTGAATACCTAATTTTGTAAACTGATGAAAACACGACTGGTTTATCTAAGATGTAATTACCACTGCTCACTGAGGACAGTGTGCTTTACTCATGCTGTCCAAGGTAAGATAAATCCTAGAAAAGTCCTTATAAAGATTAAATAATCCTTTATTAAGAGTTGCATAAGCTGTTTTAAAGAATATACAGAACATTTGTAAGTGAAAACAAAGGGTAACTACTTGGAAGTAAATAGATACTATAATCTCAGTCCATACTGATTTAACCTCAATTTCTGACAAGGATACTACTCACAGAATTGAAAGTCATCAAAATAAATGGCAATTCCCTACTAATCTTGTGTATTAAAAAGTACCTGAACCGGGTCATCTAGAGCAGTCATGTCAGCTGTAGTGCTTTCTGTGAGAACACAAAGTTACTTGTCCGGATTCTCCAGTTGAAGATTCTGCTATTAAAACCTATCTACTGTGTGTATTTTTAAGAAGTAAAAATGGAGAGTAAGGGCCCTACGGGAGATGCTGCTACAGGTAAAGTCATGGTGAACTTCAATACACAAATGACTCACCACACACCTCTCAACTCCCTTCCCTCAGTAAAACAGCTGCAAAATAGGTAGGAGAGGACCTACCAACAGTCGTGCTGGAGAATGAGCCCTGCAGTTCAAATTATTGCTGCAAAAGCAGCAGAATGCTTTTGCAAGGTTTGCCAATGTTCCACAAAGTTATTTCAAATCTCTTCGGGATACTTGTTCTTCAACTCTGAAACAGTTAATTTCTTTTAAAGGCAGAACACTATATTCTAAAAATATCAAGAAATGAATCCACTAACATAGAAAGTTATGCTTAAAACAGCTTGAAAGACATTTTGCACAAACACATATGTACTAACTTGGACGAGAAAATATATTTCTGTGCAGAAATGCTAATGAATCTTAACTTTTAATTCACAAGAGACTTAATTTCCAATTCAGCAATACAAACATTAGTAACCCGGAAAGAGATTTTTCTCTGTAATATGCAGCTTTCACAATCTGAGTTTTCTTTTCATTATTAGACAGCACTTACATGTATAAACCAGGGTAGAAGCCCCACCACTGGTCAGTACTTCTTAGAACTCTAAGGACATCTCGTAGCTAGATATATTTAATCCAGCATCCCATTTTCCCTCGGTTCCACACATACAAATGGTATTCCTCTTGCTTTCTATTCCTGGAAAAGCCTCAAAACAGTCTGTCCAATTCTGTCTCCAATTCTTTCTGCACTATACTCAGCCAACTTCCATATACACACACAGCTCATTTGTGAGGAGTCAGTTGAGAAGTAAGCCTGTTTTCAAAAACCCAAGTATCATACCCATTTGCTTTTGCTGGACTGTACTTCTTTCTATATAACCTTTGAGTAGAACAATTCATTTTCTTCCAACTCCTGAGCTTTTCATGAAGCCTCTACACAGTAAACTCATTCCTTCGGCTGGCCAAAATCACCACTCACCCACTAATTAGTTCCCTCCCTCCTAAAATAGTCTTTTATGAAAGCAACAGGAATTTAGAACCCAGTAGGAAACATTGCTGAGTTCACACCTGAACTGATAGCCTCCAGAATGCATTTGCCCTGTCACACTGCTAACAAAGGATTTTAAGCACCAAACAAATCCAGCAGAAACAAAAATTAAAGAGCCTCATTAGAGGGAAGATTACTGCAAGATATCTGCTAGCTGCAACTATACCTGTAACTATCCAGAGATCCTCAGAAGTCTTTTAGATTATTTTACCTTTCTAGGAGAGTACCCAGGCATCACTCCCACCCCTCCACCATAACTCAGAAGGATTGAAACAGCCCTAGACATCTTTACTGCAAGCAAGGTTTTAAGAGAAGAGATGATCCTTGTTGGAAGATCTCAAGTCTTAAAGCCCATCCAGCTTCCCCTGCTAAGCCACAAAACGCTCAGGCACTATGTTCATAGCTCTTCAGAAGTACAGACTCATACTGCATGAAGTCTTTGAGACTGGGGGGGCGGGGAAAGGAGCAGGAGGAGAGCCTGCTTACTCCCAATGAAACACACAAGTGAAATGCTAATAGTGATAAAGCACCTATGTAACCTCTAATCAAAAACCAACTAGGAAGGCACAGTTAGCACAAGAAGCAAAGCAGATCTGGCTCACCAGAACAAGGAAGATCCACTGCCAAAGACTTCTTTTGGTTTTCCACAGTCTTGCCTCCTTGCAGCACACTGTTTTCTACATTTACAAACAGCCTCTGCAAGGGTATACTCCTCTACCAAGTGTCTGGAACATCCAGGTTAAAAAGAAACAAGCTTCCAGAAGAAGTGGTCACTTGGTCCTTGACTAGTTTGAAAGAAAAAAGGCAGAGAACATTCTGCACGATGATACAATGATACCTAAATCCTGATGCTGTTGAGTGCTTGACTCAACCCAAACACAGGACAGAAAAAAGGGAGAAGGGAAAGTGAAATTGAGTGTAGAAAGAACTTCCAGCTTTGCCAGACCAGTTTGATGCCACACGTTATCTGAAGAATCATAGAACGGTTTGGGTTGGAAGGGCCCTTAAAGATCCCCTAGTTCCACCCCCCCTGCCATCAGCAGGGACACCTTCCACTAGATCAGGTTGCTCAAAGCCTCATCCAACCTGACCTTGAACACTTCCAGGGAGGGGGCAGCCACAGCTTCTCTGGGCAACCTGTTTCAGTGTCTCACCATGCTTCTTAATATCTAATCTAAATCTACCATCTTTCCAGCTTAAAAACCATTACCCTCTGTCTTATTGCAATAGGCTCTACTAGAAAGTCTTCTTTATAATCCCCCTTTAAGTACTGAAAGGCTGCAATAAAGGTCTCCCTGCAGCCTTTCTCTTCTCCAGGCTCAACAACCCCAACTCCCTCAGCCTGTCTTCATAGGACTCTGGCCTGGTATTGCTTCATTCCCTGAGTTAAGCCCATTTTCTTCTGTGTCAGCCTGAGATGGCTGAACCTTCACCTTTGTTCATAAGAGAAATAATGTTCTGTATCCATAGACAACACATGTGTTTATATCACCAAATCTATGACCCTCTACAGATAGCAGATATCTAGATAAACACAGTAAAATACATTAAACAAACCATGGTATAAAGTAAAAGCCAGAAACCACATATAAAGTATTATTAACACTTATTTAAGTATTTATAAAAACTAATCTTTGCCCTCCTTTCCTAAAGAAGCGGGCTCTAGGTACCCTCACTGTAAGTCTAATGTCCCAGGTATCCCAAGTTCCTCTTTATATAACTTACTCCTCATGAAAGGCTGTCTCTGCAGCAACAGAAGAATTATGTGTTCCTGGATACCTCAAAAAGGTCACAGACAAGCTTTAGTCAGGCAACCAAACTTATCCGATTTTAGCATTGTAGTTTTATAATTTTATTTTTGTTCCTCCTTATACACAATTTTTATTTAGCTGTTTTCTTTGAACACAGTGGCAGGGTGCTACACATTTCCCCTCTACTACTAAATTTCAGGAAGTGACCCAATTCTCCCTCCCAGCACAGTTCTGGTTCACTTCAATGGGCTTAGACATTGTACAAGAAAGCAAAACCCTGCTACTGATACCAATGCAGTAGACAGCACTGAGCCTTTTGTGCCCACAACACTCACCTGTTAAGACATTTTGTATACTGCCTTCCTCCTCCCCCAATCATTGGAAATGAAAAGGCTCAACAAAGGTTGCAAGCTAATAAAGATAAATGTTAAAAAAAAACCCTCACAAAACAAACAAAACCAAAAACCACCCATCAAAAAAAAACACTGTTACACAAGAGGCAAACTGCACTGGGGGACAGGGGAGAAAGGAGTAGGGAAACATGAAATTAGTCACCGATCACTTCCTGCAGATATGGCAAAAAGAAACAGAGCAGAAGTGAACTACTGAATGCATGTAGTAAAGCTACAACAGTAGCTAGAAGTTTAAAAGAAATATTCTAAAACTTAAAGAAAATCTGATACTTAAATGCTGTCAGTGCTGTTTCTTCCAACGCAGACATTGGAAACAACCACAAAAGAACTCAGATATAAAATCTGACTTCCCAGGCTCAGTCACTTCAAGGAAGTTTCAATCCACACGTTCCTATCATTTACCTTGATCTGCTGTCCACTAAAGAGCTGACTGGGCTTACAGCAATCAACAGCAGCTGCGGTTGTGGTGACCATGAAACACTGGAGATCAAGATCCTGACAGCAGCGAGGAAGGAAAGCAGCAGAGTATGGACCCGAGACTTCATGAAAGCAGACTCGGACTTATTGCAGAATCCAGTAGGTGGAATCCCCTGGCAGATGGCTCTGAAGGGCAGAGGAGCTGAGGAAAGCTGGCAGGGCTTTAACAGCAGCATCCACCAAGCACAAGCACCATCCATCCCCATACTCAGGAAAACAAGCAGGCATAAAAAAAAAAACCACACAAAAAAAAAAAAAAAAAAAACCCATGGAGAGTGAGGATGGTGGTGTTTAAGCCAAGAGGTGCTGAACAAAGCTCCAAAGGACTTCAGAAACACTGCCCAGGCTTGTAGGGATGGTGTTAGGAAAGCTCGAGCTCAACTGCAACTGAGGTTGCAACAGACATCAAAGGCAACAAATACAGTTCTAGTGCTATGTAACACACAAAAGACTAACCCAGGAAAATTGTGGGACCATGGCTGAAGAGAGCAGGTGATTCAGTGGGAACACAAACATGAGGCTGAGGTAGTCTATGCCCCAGTGCCTTTGCTTCAGTCTTCCACGTGGAGGTATCCAACTCCTGTGCTTGGCCAAGAAAGTATGTCCTCCTCTGAAGAAAACCTTTTCTTCATGAGTTTGCTAATGCCGACCTGATAATCAAGCTATATTTAATGGGGTAAAACTCATCCTACTGACAGCAGAGTAATTCCAGATTAATTTCTTCTCTAGTAGAAAAAACCTGAAAACCATGTTTTCAAATGAGAAAGATCTTAAATGCTAAGGAGTACAGCACTGAGAGAGGATGCTGGCATCTATGAGTATAACGTCCTCAAGCTAATGCCTACCTTTTCCCTGCTCAGCTCATTTGTCTCCGAGGCAGACTAATTCTGAAGATTGCATTACAAGAAGTAGCTGTGAAACTGTGAGACTGATACACTCCTAACAAATGTTCACTTACATCAGAGTAAAATCACATTTATTTTTGCTTACGTTTCAGTTCACAGTTCAAAGATAGCTGAAACAACATTGGATTAGATGGGATGAAAGCACTTTGAATTCTGGATTGTATGCAACCCCAAGCAGTTAGGTTTAGGATCAAATCCTCCTCAGCCTCCACTTTGCTAGCATCTAGAGTAACCCTCCACCAACTTTGTAAATTCCTTTCTCAATGACCTGAAGCATTCCTTTTCTACAATAATCACCTGCATTCAAAGGGAAGGACCTGGAACTAACACTGTATGCAGTTCTTCTCAGGGGATCAGTACAACACGTTTCTTCTCCCCTATTATACATAAACACCTTAACCAATACCTAGGAGAGCATTTCTTCCTAGACTTTGGTACAGAGCCCATCAAGGTGAGTGAAGATAAAGGGACAGCGTAACACACACATCCCTTTTTTTCTTTTCTCCTCTTCCCACCCCTCCATGAGTCCTTATGCTTAAAAATCTTCCCTTCTTAGCATAAGAACAAACAGGTAACAACCATCAACTCATTTTGGCTATAATTTGAAGGTGAATTTCAGGGAGGGCAATGACGTTCTGGAGCAATGCTTTAAACAAAAAAAAAAAACACCTCAGCTTCTTTCAAAGAATGAAAGAATTTTTCTATGTCTGAATACATACCATCCTCCTATTAAAACAGCTGCCCAAGCTTCCTCGCTGCCCTGTTAGCCAAGTAGGCTGTTCTCTACCTAACCATGTTTCTGGAAGAACACACAGCACAGAATATATCCAACAGGGCTCGCCTAAGTACCCCAACATATTTCCCACTGCAATGTAGACAGAGAAAGAAGAAAAACCTTCTTAAAGCTCTCAGGATATATCTGCCTTAAATTTGAGCAAGCACATCTGATTAGTATGACAACAACCCCTTTTTAATTTGTGTTTTAAGATTTGCATTTGACAGCCAACACTTTCTACTCTGGAAGTCAACTCTCTGTGTGAGCATTTCATCTGCATGTCAACAAAACTGCTGCCAAAGGAGTTATATAGTTACTTTATACAGCAACACTACTTAGTAACCAGTCAACTTACACAAACTGATGAATTTTAGATAAACTTCACCAAGGTAATACTGACCAAAATAAAGCTCTTTTAATCCCTCCCAAAAAATCCCCATGCCACAAATACCACCCAGATACCTAGCTGAAATCTGGAACTCCAAAAGATCTCACAGAGATTACTTCTTCCTGCAGAAGAATTCTCTGTCTGGTGCTCTGCTTTCTTTTCAGCAAGGCAGGCCAGAATAACCTTTTTCTCAAAGGGTCTCCCAGGAAAAACAAACACACAGCACAAAGCAAAATGATTTCCTCCAAACATTTCCACCATCTGCACCATGGAGAAACCAAGCAAAAAAAAAAAAAAAAAAAAAAAAAAAGAACCAGCAGCACAGCTTAGTTTTAATCAACCTTCTAATATCATAACGATTCCTCCTACCTTTGAGTCTTCTCTATTGACCTCTGGATCCAGAGGATGCCAGTAGATGTGTCAACACGATACTACCACTACTATGCAAGTTACCGTAAAGCAATTCTCTAATCTGCACCAAGCCTGCTTTGGAGAAGAGCAGGATGGACTGTTTTGTTTATGCCTGGAGCTTAAGTCTTTAAAAGTAATGCAAGTTAGGGCATCCAGGTTTAATCTTCAATTTTTGTGTTTAGAAGTGCAGTCTTTATTTCAAATTCCTTCACATCACTGGTTCATTTTTAATTGTCATTTAACAATTCTGAAAACGTTTTCTTTAGCTGTAACACATCATGAAATATTCTACAGCAAGAAAGCCTTCTGCAGAATTAACATATTTCAAAACACTAATTACACAACCAGCAAACCAACCTTCTGTGCAAGGTGACAAGTCAGCACCTGGAAGAAGGAAAGAGAAGATCAGCTTTCTCCTTGATGAGTTTCTTAAAAATAGGAAGACAAGTTCCTTTGACCCATTATACTGATGCAGTTCCCTCTGTTTTAGAAAGGAAGTTTTACATCTGCAGCCTTTATACACATTTTATGATTCCTATAAAAAAGCCTAGCTGACAGAAGGGTCCCAAACTTCAAGAAGCAAAGACAGTACAAATTTTTTGTTCTAGCTTTGTCTCTTTGTACCCCTACAAAAGCTAGTCACTGAACAGCATGCAACTTGTCTGTTTTCAGCATCCAGACATTAAAATTAACAAAGGTGAAGGAGCCTGGAGTTTAAAGTTTTTAATTTATTAGGGCTAAAATTGCGTTATTATCATACTTAATAAAGAATAACTGCACAGGTTCAATTTATTACTAACTATAGCCTGCAATATGTGGATTGGCTGGTATGCAGCAGGAGACGTGGGAGGACACTAACTGAAAAGAGGTATCATGTAAATATTTACACATTTATTTTTAAGAAGGCTTAAGTTAGAAGGCTGTGAGAATTCAACAACTGCTAGAGTAGAGGCAAACTCCTCACTTAACATACTTCAAAAATAAGATTTTTAAGATGCTTTAAAAACCATGTCACATCAGTACCATCTAATTTTGCAGTCTCCATTCTACAGAACCCTTTTAATAACAAAATGCACATGCCCAAGAGGGCACAGTTAGACACCACTACTCCCTGCTCAGCTATGCGAAAGATGTCCACATGCAGAGGGAATGGTACTGACACTCATTTACCTTATTTTAAGACTTCTTTGTAGCCCCCAAGTACCAATACTGAAAAAATGAGATGATGAGAAGCACTGCCTGCTGAACATTACATATCTGGCACCCCAAAATGTGCTTTTCAGACTCAGTGTCTTACCAACAATAGGACGGAAGAACTTGCCTATGGAAGGCAACCCTACAAGTGGCATGTTCTAGCGAGCAGCATCAGGCCCAAACAAACACACAAGATCAGCTGCATCAAGCAGGCAGCACTTCTAGGCAACTCCAAAGCAAGGTCTTGTTACTGCAACTGAACATAAGGAAAAAGGAAAAGGGAAAAAAAACAACCAAACAAACAAAAAGATTCCTTGATACAAAATTCTAATATCATCCATTATGAAGACTGGCCAATCTTGGGGAAAAAAAAAAAAAAAAAAAATAGTGTGTATTATTCCAGAGTGGGGAGGAAAAAAGACTACGCTCATAAACAGAGCACAGAATTGTTACACACACCACCACAGTAAAAACCAAGCCAGCATCTCCACATACACTCACTCAAAGCCTGACCCTCCTTCCAGATACTTATCCCACTCCTGTGTATTTCTACAGGCTGAAAGAAATAAACAATAACAAGATTCTTCAAGTCAGGGATCACAAACCTTTTCCTTAACCATGCCCAGCAGTCTAGCAAGCACAAGACAGCATGTTCTCCTTCTAACAGATATCCAGAGGAGTCAAACAAAAAGCCCCACCTAAACCCAGGCCTTAAGCAAGCAGATGCCTCAAGAAGTTTTCTAGAGGAAATATAAGGGCAGAAATCCCTTGGAAGGAAACAGATTTCTTTCTCCTTCAGCACAGAGCAGCCCTTTGGCATTCGAGGGTCAGACTTCCCTGGAGCTGTGCAAACAGCAATAGACTCCCCAGAGCCTCCAACAGCAGCAGTTCCACACAGCACACAAGATCTCTTCAGAAACAATTAAAAAACAAAACAATCAAGAACTCTTTCTTTGCTGTAAACCAAGCTGCATTATTAAAAAAAAAAAAAAAAAAAAAAAGAAAAGAAAAAAAAAGACAATCTGTTCTCTTATGTAATTAAAAATAAGTAATTTTTAACAGGCAATTGAGATGGCAGAGCAGGCTGCACTGCCTGCCTCCCAGGAAATCCTGTAATTCCTCTCTGCATCCCCCCTTGCCTGCCCCTAAAAACACTAGCGGCACTGCCCTTGCCTATGACTGCTTTTTTTTATTCTGCAGTAGAAAGTACATACAGCCAAAAAAAGCCATGGTAAAACTCCAACAATCACAAATATTTAATCTCAGTAATCTAGATAATTGCCTCTGAGCTTGAAAGCAATGCTCTGAAGTCTGATTAAGGTTTAAAGTGTAAAATTAAAATAACACATTTGATCAGTAGTGTTTACCTAGCCCGCTATGAAAGCTAGGCAAAAAATAAAGCTTAAAGATGTTAAAAAAAGACATATTTTCTTTCTGGTTTATTAGGGATCTGAAGCAATTTCTGCCATCTCCATTTTTTCCTTCTAAATTTTACATTTAGAATCTTTAAGTGCCCAAATCTAATTTTTGGGTTTTTTTCAGGCAGAAGTGAAGTGAAAGGAAGAGCTGAGTCTTTCAAGCAACAACTTGATTTCTCAGCAAATTAAAAGACTCTGGAAGAGCACTCCAATGATTCCTTGCAACTAATCGCATGCTGGATTAAAAGCTAACAGGAGGTTTATTAAAACAAGAGATTTGCAGCCACTGAAGTCTGAGATGATTTAGCCTAGCAACTTGCTAATACAAACTATTAAAACTTCCAACATCAGGGCCCCATCAAACATCTGTGTCAATACACACAACGCGAACGCAGCTCTGGACAGAGGTCAGTCAAGGCTGAAGAACGCTTGCCTGCTTTAGACAGTCATGACTGCCTAGTGCCCAGCCAATTTCTTGGGAGGTTTCCTCAGAAGACAGGTGAATGCTGCTGCTCACAGCACTGCCCACCTGCAGAAACTAAAAGGTTGCTGCTCTCCTGACTTCTCATTATGTGAGTGTCACACCACAGTAAGGGGGGAGCAGGGGAGGAGAAAAGAAAAATCTCCACCTTGCAAACGTTTGTTCCCCCAACTTCCACGAGAGAACTCCCAGTGGAAGGACAGGAGCTCAGAGGTTTCCAAACACCCTACAAAAAAGCCCAGCCAGGAGAAGCCTGGGGAGAGCACAAGGGCAGCAGGAGCAGGGATGGAAGCAGTAGCACTGAACGTGACCAAAGGACCCCCCCATGCAAATACTGCTCTCAAAGGGCGAGTCAGCTGACCACTAACATGCTTTTACTATATATTTTCCTCCTTTTTATGTGTGGCGAGGAAGCCAGCTTTCTGTTAGTATTCCCATGACTTCCAAGGAAGCCTTTACTAGATGCAGAAAGACACATCACAGATGCATTGGGTGAAAAGCTTCAGTACAGAATGAACTTTGCACTCGAGCACTCTTGGGACAAAGGATTTCAGTGCTTATACTTGCAGTAAAGCTGAAGGGCGTGTATCGCCTAGACACTACTCTCTCATCACACTCATGCTTTACTAAAGCCATCTGGAATCGACCTTGCTTGTGGCTGCCACTGCTACGTCAAACCATCATGTTCCCTCTTTCATAGGCAGCTGTCAAAAACCACTACCTTGTCACCTCATTTTTTCTACTATTCAATTGCTCAAGAACATAGCATTACCTCTTTTTTATTTTGACAAATGCTTACTGCTAGAGATTAAATAACAAAATCAAAGGGAAGAGAAAGAAAGCAATTCACCATTTCCCCCCATTGTTTTAAGATCAGAACTACGGAAGAAATATGTGTATTAGAACAACGATGCTCACAATTTTCAGCAATATGGAGAGAAAAGACCAGGCACCACAAATTTTGCCATCTAGCCCAAAGCTTTCCCAAGTAATTTCTCATCTCAAAATACTGAAGCAAAAGTTAAACATAATTAAAAAAAAAAAAAAGAAATAAAAACAGATGACATGGTGCATCCATTAGAGTTGCCTAAACACTTCCCCTCCAAAAAAATACACAGACCAAAAGAAAAAACACAGCACTGTTGTATCAATAAGATTATGCAGTTAAATTTTATCATGTATGGACACAAGAATCCCAGGAGAAGTTATGAGTCCCAGCTAAATCAGTGTCTTTTATACTCATTGTGAAATGCAAACACTGAAGACCAGTGAATGAATATATGCCTGTAATACTGTACTTTCCATCTTTCACGGTTCAAAGTAGAAATATTAAAACATTTGCAATAAAGGTGCTACACAACAACCACAACAGTTTTTCAGACTCACAAGGAAACTGAAGGAATGACGGAAACTTGCCAGATGACAAGAACATGACAACATAACCTCCATCTGACTGTCCTGATTTGCACCAACTGCTACTGGTTTGCACATTATGCTCTTGCAAAGGACAGTGCAATGTTGACATTAAAAGTAAAACAATGTCAGATAACCATTATCACCATAATAATGGTTTGGAGTTGACTAAGTTACACAGGACCAGAGGGAAATTCCAAAGCCTAATTTTATCCTCTTAAGTATCTAGATATATAGACATGTTTGCAGAAATATTTTCCATTCACGTGATGGCTACAGCATTACTTACTATCTTACAACATTCTGCTAAACACACACACACCGACAAGTTTAATCTTACAAAGGTGTATGTTTCAACAGAGCAAATCCTAAACCACTGATGGTGGGGAAAGGAGACATGTAAGAAGTGGCTTTCATTTAAAAAACTAAGATATTTTTATGTGTAAAGCTCATCCATACAGTAAGACTTTGACTGCTGATTTACCTTGTGATGAGTCCCTAATACCCGATGAGAAGGCAGAGGGAACAACACAATCCTACGGAGACTGGTACTTACAGGTGGTAGTTCTTGTACAAAGCACCTTGTGGTAAAGGCTCAACTTGCTTCTATAAACCAGAAGCTAAACGAAAAGACTTGGCATTACAAGAGAAAGGGTGACTCCTGAGCATTCATCTACTCACAACTCTTACAGCTAGGAGGAACAATAGCATAACTACATATGTTTGAATATCCCATTTTGTAACAGCAGTCATTAACTCACCATACCATGCTATAATAATAAAAAAGGGAAGGGAAGGCTGCCTTCAGTGTAGCCCAGCTCTCTTCTTACTCACATTACAGTCAGACTTTCAAAGATAGTTACCTTCTCTTTAATGATTTGCATTCTGGAAGCAGAAACAAGTTAATTTGAAAACAGTGAAGTTTCTCTTCATTTTCTCTATTTCTCCATTGTCCACTCTGCTCCAACATCAACCCATAATTTGCTCTCATTTCCAAGCAATGCCCACTCATTTCTTGGGCTGCCTGGCAACAGGAGTTTTAACTTGTAAACCTTCCCTCAACTGACATACTCCCCTCCTCCACTACTCAAGAACGTGTGGAATAGCTGATGCTATTTATCTTCATTTTGCTAAAGACTCTCACAAGCTGTTAAAAGAATACCAGAAAACCAGCCCTGAAGCAAATGTGTGTTTCCATACACTTTTCAGTCTTGTTATGAAATCAAGTTCAGAAAGTAAGTTTAAGTAATGACTTTCTAAATTCTGACGAGATTAAAAACTTATATATAACTTTATACTTATAGGCAAGCAGAAGGTTTTTAATATAAATCAGTAAAAAGCAAAGCTGTCACAGTACTTTTATAGCTTTAAATGGTAAGCTGTTTTAAAAGGAAAAAGCTGCCATAAATATTCAGCACCATTACTTGTAATACAAAACAGAAATCAAAACTCATAGTTCTAAAGTACAGAAAATGAGCAATGTGAAGAGGTTATCCAATGGCAGTAGTTTTACATTCCTTGCTTCCTTGTTTTTGATAGAATGATCCAGACATTTGGCAACACTTTCACACAGTTGCACGTGTGGTAACGTATGCCACAATCCACACATAAATGTTCTTAACAGATCACAATTCCAGAAACTTAGGCACCTTAAGAAAACTACTTAATTCACAGCACTTTTAATCTCATGAAGAGGAATTCAGACTGATCTCTAAAATTTACAAGCTAGAGCATGGAAACAGAAAGGGCAGTAAGAGCCCAAATACTCCCTGTCAGAGTATAAGAGCAATGCTTTTCCTTATAGAAATTATAAAAAACCCAACATTTCCATTTCAGTAGAACAGGAAGTACTAGGACAACATCATAGTAGCAAATTTAAGACTCATATCAGGGGAATCATTAAGCCCTGTGCATGCCAGGATCCCAATAAAGGTGGAATCTTACAACGGTGACTACTCAGCCTTAAGGTAATCTAAGTTTAAAACATTATTTGTAAGGGTACACTGGCTTGCAAGTTTTATAACCCAGCATAAAAGCGTGTACTTCAGCACATCTTATGAGGCAGACACATGAACTTTGGGTTCCACATCCTCCAATTCAGTTTCCAGAAGGAGCATGATAGATATAGCTCACCCTGTCTACCTAAAAGGGTTTTAAGCCATGGACTTTCCTGCTCACTCAGTTATCCAATGGTGTATACCCACTGTTCTGTTAAGCACTTCTCTTTCCATTTTGCAACAGAGGATCCAGACACAGAAGTTTACAAGTGAACACCAACTCTGCAGGAGAGTCTGTACTACCCCAATTCTGTGTGTTTGGTGAAAATGCAGCTTGAGGAATACCTGCCATACTCACCCTAGCTAGCTGCGTCCTTCCCACAACGTGTCAGCCGTACCAGCAGAAAACCCACACTGAGAAGTCACTTTCCTTTCTCCTATGCACTTTAGACATGTCAGTTATCATTGTCTATCACTGTGGTATCTGGTTATACAGATTAAATACCACAGATTAGAGATGTGGGACAGTTCCTGGGAAGTGAAATGAATGTTTGAATTCGCAAAGCATTTTGTACTTCCTGTCTGCTCACTTTGATTTAGTCATTGATTTCTCAGTTTTATTTCACCACCTTCTCTCTATCGCTACTCTTCCCGTGAACCAAAGGAAAGCCACTGTTACCAGCTTTCCCCTCACCCGGCAACAAATACAATTCCTTGTTCCCTCCTCAAGAGAGCACTAGTAACAGTCTGTAAAAGACAAAGAACATATTGGCTAGAGCATTAAACCTCGAGTAGAGAAAGAATTATTTAACTTGAGCAAGTTAAGAGTAAGCAGCCAGCTACCACGTGCCAGAGTAAAGTTTTCCTCATCAAACTCAGTATTTCAGAATATACAAGATTACATGTGCTAACAAAAAAGTACTGATCTAACCCTGTTCGGACAAATCCTAACGTATCAAAGTATTCAGCTATCTTGAGGCTGTGGACTGTGAACTTCTCATGATTCCTTGCTCTTTCTCAAGAGCTGCCAAGTATATAAACCATTCCCATTATTTACGCACAGATTAACAGTTGGTAAATTGGTCCCAGGGAATCGCAAAAGAATTTTCCTTATAACCATTTCCCTTGCTTAGAAAAAAAAAAAAAAAAAAAAAAAGCCAACCACACAACGCCTTCCACCCCCACCCCCCAGCCCTGAATGAATGTGAGAACTTCCTGCACTCAGAACAGCATGAATAGACCTGGCAAGTAGTCAGGGAGATAGTACCGGCCCATGAATGCTCTGAATTCAGCTTCTGTGCTGCCGCTAAATTAAAGGAATTCAGGAGCCTCACAAAGGCTTGGTTATTTAATTATATTATAAAATAAAAGGCTGAATCTATTAGACAGCGTAGGAAAGAAGCCCTTTCCCGAGTGCCTGTGCAGAACAAGCAGCCCCAGTGACTGCCCAGACTTCTCCCTTTCCTGGGGCTGATGTCACCACCCCAGTTCTGCCAGCGCCCAGTGGAGGTGGCAATGGTGGCAGAGTACTGCTCCATCTGCACCCAAGAGTCCTCACCAGCTAGTCTGCAGACAAACCATGCTGCTTTATCACCTTGGTTTTTTTACACCTGCTCTTCATTCACCAGGAAACTCCTACAGTGGTTAAGTACAGTCGTAACTTGCTGGCAGGTGTCACCATCAGCCCCAGACTAGATGCACTCACATGTCAGCATTCAAATCCTCATTTCGCTTCAACTGCCTTCAGTAAAAATTAAAGTACGGACATAAATAAGAGCAACTACAGCTAGCAAACAGTGAGATGACAAAATCTCTACTTTTTTTCCAATCATGTGCTATCTTCCCTCCCTTTATAACTACCAAGGAATGAATGCACTCAGCAATTTGCCTCATAGGTCACGAGGAAACAAAATCAAAGCAGCTTCCTCTTACTGAGAAATCTACTGCTCACTACATCTCTCAACAGCTTCACATAGATGCAACAAAATAGACAGGGCAAGAAGAGCACAGAGTGGGAAAGATGAGAGTAACCCACAGCAGAGTGCACCCATTTTACAGTTCAGCTAGTCCTGCCTACGGTTCAGGAACACAGCCTGTTACTCATAGAATCATTAAGGTTGAAAAAGTTCTCCAAGATCATCAAGTCCAAACCACCATCATGCTCACTAAAACATGTCCCTAAGCATCACATCTACTGTCTTTTAAACACCTCCAGGTATGGCCCTAGGCAGCCTGTTCCAGTGCTTGATAACCCTTTCAGTAAAGAAATCTACTTGTGGCACCTCTGCTGATACCAGCACCTCACCCTTGTGCCTAGCCAGAAAGGTGGCAGCCCTCCATCAATCCACATCACAGTGAAGTGCTCAGATTAGTGGCCATGCCAACATGGCTTAGTGAGACTTACAACTAGCCACCACCACCCTTTTCACTTACAAGAAGGGAAGCAAACAAACATTCCCATTCAAAGAAAGGCAGCCAGGCATGCCTGCCTGCAGACAGTCCCACAGGGGTGTCTTCTCCTAAGCATGGGTTGCCAAAAGGACAACAGTAACTCCAGTGCAGAGAAGCAAATGCTCAAGAGATTCCAAAAAGACAAAATCCAATGTTTATGTATAAATGATATGACAAGGTCTGCCTAATCTTCCATTAGGAAAATAAGGATCTTGCGCTGTTTCCCTGCTACTGCGGATGAAGACACTGCTATATTGAGAGATTTCTGCTATGACACGGTTAGCGGGTATTAACTTTACACCACGGCACTTGTTTTGGTACGAACAGCACATACATTAGGTATGAAGGTCAGACACTAGTCTCCAACCACCTTTGAACGACTACACATTTTGCTGCAAAGCAGTATAACCGTGTCCATGGAGAAAGGCTCACAGGATTTCCAACTGAGTACATGCCCTACCTGTTTAGAAAAGTTAGTGGATATGAGCAATAAAGACCTGATCAAAAGCAAAATTTGAACGTGAAAAAAGCCAGTGCCACCAAAAGCCCAGAGTGCCAAGGCACAACGGCCAAAGGACCTACTGAAGACAGAGTCAAACAATGTCTCTGATTAAGGCTTGCCAATACACACAGCATCCAAACAAACTGTAAGTAGTAATATCACATCTGGAAAGGCAATTCACCAGTTCTTTAGGTGCGATATGGTTAAGAACCTCATGGAATGAAGACAATGTATAGGCACAAGAGCGTGCCTTTATCAAAATTACAGTTGTTCTTGCATTTACCCATGATGGATACACAAATGCAACCCTGTCCTGGACAGAAGTCTGCACACTGAGATCCCAGAACGTGCTTACCAGGAATCCACCCTTTTTCAGAGCTAAAAGAGGAGACAACTTGCCCTGTACCAATTCCCTAGCGGCACCTTCCTTCACAATTCAGAAAGGACAATAATCAGTACATCCAATTTTAGGTTCAAAGGCTGTAACAGCATGAACTCTTCTATCATCAGTCATAATTCTTATTATGCAAGATTAGCCTTGTTTCTTTCTTTAATAACCTGTTCACAAATTCTTCTTATAGACAAGCACTTTGAGAACATTACGCAGGCCACAGCCTTTGCCTCTTAAAATCCTACATTTGCAAGAGATGCAATGCTGGGTGAAAAACATGCATGTGACATGACATTTTTTTAACTGAAACAAAAACAAACCAAAAATTTTTCACACACTTCCTCCTGTAATATAAAGGTACAATACACCTTACACCCCTTTAAGGCTCTGGTCTTTTTATCTCTCTTTACTACATCGCTGCCTGATCCTACATTGTTGACATACACAGACACAGCAATTTGCTGTAGCTATGTGCTGGAGAGAATTCTGCATATTTATTTTTGCAGCCCTATGTTAGCCATGCTAGAATGAATGCTCTTCTCCACAAGTAACGTAGTGGCACTGTTTCATGCAGAGCCTTATAGATACCGGGGGTGGAGGGGGAGGCCAGGGGGAAGGAACGCACACAAAGTCATACTGATAAACAGGCATTGCAGAGAAAACCCCCAAAATCTTCAAGAAAAGCACTAAAACTGTACAAAATGGGTGCATGGGCAAACGCA
>NW_010334403.1:31030-40865 GCF_000700745.2 Antrostomus carolinensis
AAAAAAAAAAAAGAGGGGGGAAGGGGGGGGGGGGGGGGAAGAAAGAGAAAGACAGTGCTATTCACAACTAAGGTAACAAATCTGCGTTCCCCTTTCCACAGCGTACCTAACATCAGTTATTTGCCAGGAACTCAAAATACACCTCCTATTAATGCAAAACTGAAGCAGCAAGAGGTGCTGAAGCTGCTCAGGCTCCCGTGCAGCACTACACAAAGGATCACACTGCACCCAGTGTTGCAAATTAAATATAATATATACCACAGGCTCTAGTAGACCATTTTCTCCAGAGCAACACTTATTCTGACACTGACAGAAGGAATCTGATTTAGTTCACTGCAGGCTACAAAGTCTCATAATCTTTGTACTATAATATCAAGCAATACCGATCAACCTATTTTCATTCTACGTTTCAATTATGAAGGAAAAAGATGCAAGTTGCAAAATAAACTAGCATCTTTTATCACATGGATTCAGAAAAGAAACATTCCAAAACATTTTTCTTACAAGAGACACTTCCGAGCTGGAATCTGTAAAGCAAAATAATGTAAAATAATTTAATGTATTCTTCTCATATTAGCAGGAATTAAAGTTGTCATTTTATCAAGAAGATTAAGGAGAGACAAACCAAGTAGTTCTCAATTCTATAGTCTAATCTTAAAGGAAATTAATACACTTATACAGATTACACCATTGTTCTGGAAGTTATGAAATGGAAACACTTTCTGTATTTAATAGTCTGAAACATATCACATTAATCTTTGGTTTATTCACAGGGAATATAGATTACAGATTCTATTTTGGTTGATACAGACAAGGTGGCACATTCATGCCACCAACAAAAAAAAAAAAGTTAAAGACACGTCCACACCACTTCACAGAGCATGGACACTTCAAAGAGTTCAGATTCCCACTTTCAGACAGTCCTTTCTTTTATTAGCTAGGACATCCAAGACAAAAAAGTTAACTACTTGCTCTGAAAGGATATAAACTCAAGTCTACTTCTAACCATTGAAATTTTAACCATGCAACCACACTATGAGCTCCATGCTTTTACCAAGACAGTACATTAAAAATCCTCAATTCTAGGACTGAAACAGGGAAAAAAAAATCCTTGTGTATAATTACATATTACACAGCTTTCAACAAGCTCTTGTTGGTATTTCTGAATTATTAAATTGCATCTCCCACACATACATGATTAACTTCACTTTGAGAAACATTCCTGCAAACTATCTTGCCTTCACGGTTGTAGCCACGTAACACCGGTACCAGAAGAAAGCAGGAGCTGCTACCCTGTTAACTGCCGTACGTTACACACACTAGCCTTCTCCCAGGTGCTCCACCACTTCAATCCTACCAGCTTTTGTCATTAACTTGTTTATTCAAACAGGCAAGCTTTATAGCATGAGAGTAAATACAGTAGATGCAGAGAGCCAATAGTGATATACAATATTAAGTTGTCTATAAACATAATTTTTATTTATAAAACAACTGCTAATGGAGACTGTTGTCCCCTAGAAGTCTGTCTGTCCCACTACGCAACACAGTAGAAGGAAAAATAAGGTCTCCCATCACTTACAATTTGAGTCAATAATCATAAAGTAACTGGTGATAAGAAGTCAATGGCAGATATGACCAATCATCTTTTGAGCAGGTAGACTTCATATATAGTTAGCCTTGCTGCTTGCAGGAGTCTAGTCACAAACCCAGGACTACTACTTATTATCTGCTTTAAAAAAAGGTCAAAGACAGGAAGAAAAAGCAAGTGTTTGATTGAGAACAACAAAATGTCATTAGATGCAGTTCTGATTGGAAAACTCACTGTCCACTTAGAAACTTACCAGTTTCAAGGTAGCTTTAAAACTGATCAGAGCTGCTTAGATAAAGACCATCTATGGCTTACATAAAAGCAAAATTGTTGCTAATAAGAACTTTAAGCTTTTCTGTACCATTTATTTTAAAGCAAATAATAGGTTGAGCTAGGCATAGTTATTGTTTAAAGAAGCATGCAGCTTTTTCAAAGGAAAGGAGTTAGTATTATTCTCATCAACTGAAGGTGCCTGAATCACAGGTTTTGTTCTACCCCTAATGCTGCATCTAAAATTCTCTCCTCACCAGAGCAAGCATTCAGAAAAGGAGTAGCCTGCTACTTATCTTAATTACAGGTCTTACTATCTCTTTCTCTTTGGACACAAAGATTCATAAATCGAACAAACAGGAAGAGAAACTGCATTCAGATGTCATAATGAGGTTTATGTAAATCGCACCTACAGCCTAGGGTCCTGAACTTCAAAGGCATTCCAGCTCCTCGTTACCCCTTGGACCAAGGCCCATTGTTTTGTCTTTATTTAAATAAGTTGGTATGGCACTTGGAGTGCTTGCAGATGAGAGAAACCGGTTCATGCAGCTATTACAGTGTTTTGAGAATTAAGAATACAATCCAGAGCCTAGTAAAGTTGGTTTGAAGATTCCCATTGCCATTGGACAAGACCAGGAACAAATAATAACCTGCAAAGGGCCAAATTTACCTCTGGACCACCAAAAATGTTGAGCTAAACTTTAAAAGTCTTCTCCATTTACACAATTTCATTTTCCTTCTACACCAAGAACTAAGCTAGATTTAAAAATTGGAAAGGAAAATCCCCTGAAACTCAGTATTTTACATCAATATGTAAATAGCTATTCTTAGCTGTCAAATCGAGGAACGCAAAGTTAGTCGGGCAATGAGTATTTTCAGCATCCCTCCAAATAAGTCAGAGCCAGCTGGAAGAAATTTTACTTCCCCATCGACAGAGAAAGCTTCAAAGAATAGCATGCTATGTTGTGAAATTAAATGACTTCTCACTCCAGGAGGTCTTTCTTCCTGATTTAACAGTTGTCATTTTAAAATGCAATATTCTTCAAAGAACAATTTTTATTTCCTAAATAATGGGGGTGCACACAAAAACCCCCCAAAAACTCTGCAACATTCCCACTCTTCCACATATTTTAACCACAGGAGCAGTAAGTCTCAGCCATTAGACCCAAAGAGTCAGGACTAGCTAATTAGCTAAACAGGGAAGCAAGAGGAATCTTGATTGTGGCAACTGGCATAAAAAATCTGGACTATCAACTTACATAACTAAATGATTTTATGTGACAGTGACAGAGGGTACGGAGGGGGTGAGCACAGCCACGGTAACTTACAGACAGGACTCCAAACGGTGATTACTGCCAATGCCTTTTTTTTAAAAAAGCAAACACCAAAGTGGGTGTGACAGCACAGACATCACAGAAAACTGGCTTTACTATTAATTTTGCCTACCTGAAATCCTGAATAGAATTTCAACGGAACAATACATTGTTATTCATTTACAACCCACATATGTCCTTCCATGCTGTTAGGACAGCTGCTACATTCCAACAGGCAAGTGATGTCTATTCTTTGCATGTAACATTTTACTATATAGCACACATATGACAAAAAGTAAATTAAGAGACAACTAATATATACCATAAACAAAAAGGCTTAAATTTAAAATTCTCCAATACCTAAGATGGCTTTGATACTTAACAGAAATCAGTGGGAAAATGTTCAATTAGAATTTGCCACTATTTATTTTTGGAAAATTGTATCTATGCTAAGACAGCATACTGCACAAATGCCAGCCTAATTGGGAAAAAAATATTCTACAGTAATTATAAATTATTGTAGAGTGAAAAATGTAAAAATTATTCTCTCCAAAAAGGTAATGCTGCAGCTAACTCGACTGACCAGAAAAGCTACTTGAAGGATAAAAGTTACACGGAGAACAAAATGAGGCACTTTTGAGTGAAGCATGAAGCTGAAAATCTAGAATTTTCACAGAAACTTTCTGGCATAAAATTTATACAGTTTAATTACCTCAAATCTATACAGAATTCCATCACTACCCTGCAGCTGGAATTTTAACTTACATTTCCAATCTTACAGATTATTATCATAAGCAAGAGGTTATTGATTATTTTTAAAGTGAGGATATTGTCTTCCTGTGAAGTTTCTCAAATATTTTGTGAAGAGTTTATTATTTCAAAATTCCTGTCTTAGAGACAAATCTAAAAAAATCATTTTTCAGTGAGTTTAAAACTTGCCAGTTGTTTACAAAGGTTGATTGCATTTCTCCGAAACATCTTGGAAAAGGAAAAAATAAGTGGGAATCACATGGCCAAGATAGTGAAGCCTACAAAACAGAAGAAACTGTGGGTTTCTTTAGTACACCCCACGCCTTCTACTAGAGTTAGTTTCACCACACAAACTGCAACTGACTCCAAGCATCAAAGCTGATTCCATTTGAATCCACACCAAAAAAAGACCTCACCAAAAAAACCTCAATGGTAAACTCAACACTCAGTTCTCCGGGTCAAAGAATAAAGTTATTCCAGGACTATTTCAGACATAGTGCTTCACAGAGTGCAAATCCTCATTTGAGCAAAAGTTCTAAAATAGAGCAATAAAACTGAGTCAAGGGAAGCTGAAAGCAAGTACATGCACAGATTTATCTGATCTAAAATGCCCGTGTGCCACATTCCACAAGCACTGAAATAATGAAACACTGAAGACTAAGTCAAGGTGGTTTTGCTTTTACTGTCCAAGGCAAACAGAAAGTCAGCCTTTGGTTTCTTTTTCTTATTTTTCCTAAATCAAAACGCTAATAGATTAAACAGCTAATTCAAGATGACCACCCCTTAAAGGAAGAGGGAAACCCAGCTGTAAGCATGTGAGGTACAGGTTCCCTCCAAATTAAACAGCTGAGTGTAACAAGCAGCACTCCTTAGGATTTCTACCTCTAAGCATCTGTTCTCTGGAATTCTGTCTGCGTACACTTTTCAAACTGACCTTCTCAAACATGGTGGTTTATATTTGCTTCTTTTCCAGAGGATCACTTGGTTAACGAAGAAATCTCTTTATAGTGTTTTATAAAACCACAGAGTAGTTTTTGGTAGTCAAGAAGCACATACCAGTTGCTAACACTGTTTCGAATGGATATTTCTTTTTTTGTACTATTAAGTAATATCTTTCCAAGAATCACATAGTGCTTTAGAAGCATAGCAGTCTGTCAGTGTCCTAACAGAACAGATGGATGTTTTAATTGCAGAAGGGCCTTTAGGTGTATCGTCAGTTTCATCATCCGTTTCAAAAAAAAAAAAAAAAATTTTTTTTTTTAGGGAAATAGCTGCTGAGATACAAAAAGAGGGATAGTATCAAAACACATAAAGAGAAAAAGAAAAAAAAAAAGGAGAATGCTGCATTCTGTGGTGCAGCAGTGAAGAAATTCAGCTCCTGGATGTACCAATTTAGGTACTATATATTTAGTATATATAGTAACTCTTATGTACATCACACTGAAATCTCCCGTGTTGGTACTTCACACATACTTAAATTATGGATGCTAGCCAAGAGTAGAACAGAATTTAGAAGTTGCAAAAACCATTGTACTTAACAGCTGTCACATACCAAAGCTCAGCTGGGGTTTCACCAGCATTCCAGCATTATCTGCAGGGCTCCTCCTGCGCGGGAGGAGAAGCCGCTGGGCCCTCCAAGTCCCCGAGCTCCCAAAGCTGCCCACCTCAGAAAGACCCCGTTCCAACTGCGAGGAGATAAGCAAGCGGCCAGGCACATGGACAGGAGGAGGAAGCCAACGGCACCGCAGCCATTTTAAACCTCTCTGCAGAACAGGACCAGAAATCCCCCTACTCCAGTCCTGCCAGGACCAAGCTTGGATTTAAAGATGCTATGTAGTAATTCACACGAGATAGTTTCCCCAAAGTGGCAATTTTTAGGTATTACTTCTCCTTGCAGGAGGAGCCAACACATAGATGACTACAAGGTAAAAGAACATACATCTAAGTCATGTTAGGAAGAAAAAAAAAAAAACAAGATAGTGGCAGCCCTAGGCAGAGGTTGTTCTTCCCTTTTGGTTTCAGACAAGTTCACAGAGACCTCTGCTTTCCAATCACATCTGTAAAAAAACATCCATTCTCATTAATGTGAGTTAATTCATTTCATGTTAAATAAGAGACTGGATTTCAGAACTAAGTGCTCCAAACGTAGAGGCTCTATATGGCACAGCTGTTCTCCTACCCCCAGTTAAGAAGCAGGTCTGTCTTTGCACGTTTTCCCCCCATACATGGCACTTAGTCACCTTAAACTGAATTTACCAATGTATTAAACAGCTGAACTGAGTTATTCACCAAGTGGCACAACAAGCAGCTAGTGATTCAATACATGTCTCATTCCACAAAGCTCAGCATCGCCAGAGCTATGGTGTTTTCATGTAAATGTAAGCACCCAAAACCACATTTCCATCCATACAGCTGGAAGTCTTAGTGTGACTCCAACTAACAAGTGCACTTTTTTTAAAAAAAACAAAAACAAAACCCCAAGCTATTGCTTAGACTACTGCAAGTGATCCTGACAACTACATCTTTGCACCCTTATCTTCATACTGGACAGACCAACATTTCCTGTCATAAACTTTAAAGACAAAGCTGTATTTTTAATTCCTCATAGCTTTCTAGAAGGTCACGTAAGCAAAAAGCATCTCTTCCCAAACAACACCTGACAGCCAACTGCAAAATTAATACCCCTAACTGCATATGTCATTTCTTAGCATTCTGCCTATAGGCAATCATATACTGAAAAGTAATGTATTTGATGACACCAGCAGATGTAGAAGCCCTATGTCATATAAAAGAGCAGAGAATTTCATGGTGGCCAAGTGCCAGAATCACAAATAACATTACCTTTCAGCAGTAAAACAAAAAACCCTCAAACATCCATTGTACTGAACCAGTCTTCAAGACCAAGATCACATTACTCATGGTCCTTGCCATGCAGATTCTCCAGAACACAGCACTGAATATGATTCCATCCTTATTTTTGATCTAAAGTCTCAAAACAAATAGACAGTTTTGCAGTTTTTAAATTACAGGATCAGTGTATTAGTCTATTTTTTTTCCTTCTACATGCAAATTATAGAGAAGTCAAGGCCACTGGGACAACTTACGTTTTACAAAAATTATTTTTACAGAGCAGTAAGGAATACTGTAACTTGTTTGCAAGAAGCCTTCTGGATCACAGGCACTCTTACAGTTTTAGGAATAGTTTAGTAAGTCTGACCTAATCAGTCTCTCAGCGACAATATCATGACTCTAATTGCACTATGAATTCTTACACAGTTCCATAACTCAGTAACGTGATATCTCAGCAGAAAGCTATTTAACCATATCCTTTTAAATAGAGATTAAGTATATCAAACTTTGAGAACAGTATCTTTTGTCGAGATAGATTTCAACAGAGAGAAATGTTGACATGCATGACCAGTTACTAATGCCCAGTTCTGCTCAAATTGATGTTAGAGGGAGTAGGATCAGACCCTTAAAGTTGTAAGGGGTTTTGTTTTAGCAACAGTGTTATCTGTTTAATGCTTAGAGTCAAGAGATTGAAGAAATCAACCACACTCACACTCAAGAGTAAGAAAAGGAGATAACAAAATACAGATGCACTAACTGTATTTTGAAATTAACCAAGGCAACACACAGGAAGCACTTTTACCTTCCTAGTGTCACATTTTTGTTTTGGGGACTTTTAAATTTGGAATTCTGCATTAAGAGATTTACAGAATGTTTGTGGACTGATACTTATTAAGAAAGCTGTTTTGTCATAGTAAAAAAATCCTGATTCTTTGCAGTTCTCCTAGTATTTTTTTTTTTAATGTGTTCTCCAGATTCCATGGGAGAAATTACCAACCTACAGTAATCACTAAAATCACTGGTTGTATCATCTTATTTGGAACTTCTAATGTTAAGTTTCAGTATAGTAATCTTCCTGTCTTAAAACTGTCTCTCCCCAGAAATGAAAAAGCCCCAAAGTCACCACCGTGCTCTCTTCTTCTCTCCCCACTTCAAGGGGGATTAGGTGAAAGAATTCTTTTGAGAAGCGATGCAATAAATACAGCCTAGGTTTATGCCATTTTACATCAGTACAAGACCAGGACTGCCAAATCCTGCTGAGACAGCTTGCAGGAAATTACAGGGATAGAGATGCTAGTGGTTCTCTATCCATTGGGACAAGCCAGGCTGCTTAAACCAATGAAGTCCCAGGCAAACAGGAAATCACTGTTTTGAAGCTTTCCTTAGGGTATGATCCTGGAGGATCATTTATTAAAAACGTACTTCTCCTAAACAAAACACCCTAACTTTTGGGGCCAAAAACCACTCCCCTTTTCAGTTTAATTTGACGTGTATTCTTTTTAAGTGTCTCTCCTTCCTTCCCTCCCTTTCATCTTTGGGGAGGGGGGGAGAAGAATATAAAATAAGGAGGCAGAGATAACTTGCCAAGACAGTTACATAAAATCAGTGTGATTACATGACAGTAATACTTTCTTAGCTGTTTTTGGCTGGTCTGGTACATGAGATGCTGCAACCATTCTGCTACAAGCACCTGATCACAGGTGTTTTAGATGTTGATCACAGATCCCCTCAAAGAGATAAGGATTTCAAAAAACACTGTACTTTTGAAGTACAGAGGCATACTTCTTAACTTATGAACTTGCGTAAGAAATTTGCATTAATTTAATCCTATGTATGCTTTCTGAAATACATTTCTATTTAGCATTTTGTACAAGGAAGTTCAAAATGTACGAGCTAAGTTAGCAATCAAGTTGAGATGCTGAAGTAAAACAGAGTTGGAACATCCGCGTTTAACATACAGAATTAGTCCTTTAATGCATAAAAACTAGATGCAAACAGGCTTAACTGTAAGACTGTTTTCTGATTGTGTTTTCTTTAGAACACATCCTGTTGGGAAAGGAGGCACATGGTTGTCCCATTTTAAAACAAGTCTGTGCATCCCCATTTCACAGTGGGACTGGAAATAAAGGATACAACATCCCTTCCAGCATCACCTGCTGACTCCCACCCTCAACAGCACAGTGCAGAAACACACAAACCACCATCATCATCTGAAAAACATATTTTAGCTTCTTTCTAATCCTATCAAACCTATTTTTGTCAATCCCTTGAACTGTCAGTACTTCTGTACTCTTCACATCAGGGTCCTTATACAACCAAGAAATCTGAAGAAAAGCTGAACTGACCACTCGCCACCACTCCCACATTCTCTTCCAAATAAAGCAGGGCACTTATCTAGCGTACTGCTCTCCTTCCCACCCCGCCATTACCGCCTCTACTTGACATTCAATGGAATTCACTTGAGAGAGAATCTCTGTATTTTTTAGAGGTAAAGCACCAAATTCTCACAGTTCAGTGAAGGACCACTCTGCTCAGCCAAGCCAGCAACAGGATGGATGCCATTTGCTACTTTGCTAGCATGACCTTATCTTTGGATACCACACTTACCTATTCACGGGAAAACTTACTAGGTATTTGAATACTTATTCCAACATTAAACAATTTCTCTTTCTTGGAAAGATGGACAGGACAGCTTAAAACCCAAGGAGTTGCAAGATTACACTAAGTATTTTATACCAACCTATTCACTTGACACACAAGGTATTTTTAAACCTCTCTAAAACTGCAGAAGGGTGCATAATTGCAACGTGGGAGCTAACTTTTCCACCCAATACCCCACAGATTTAGTATTTTAAGTTTTAACAGCAAAACCGCATTAAAAAGCTTCTGTCTTTCAACTGTGAAGGTTATGACAACACTGTTTCCAAGGGTCAGGTCCTGTATCTGCATATTTTGCTCGCTTACTGCCTCAGCCTCTCAGTGAAGTCCCACTACTCTCACAAACGGGAAGATGGATCCAAGCGCTAAGAAGAGGGAAAGCTCAGCACAGGGTTTTGTTTGCAGG
>NW_010334404.1:0-25187 GCF_000700745.2 Antrostomus carolinensis
CCCCTCGGGGTGTAAAGCTTCCCCCGCCGCCGTGGCTCCCTCATAAAAACGGTCCCGGGTTCCCTGTGACGTTCGCGTAAGCCACCGAAAAAACCCACTATCGGTTATGGAAAGGTGCTGTTTCTTGACACCTAAAATCGCCTGGTAGACGTTACAGTTTGAAGAGATAGAGGCGTGTTGCCAACGAGGAACCAGCAGCTGGTAGGAATATGAAGAAATGAGAGCGAAATTTCTCTTCCCACAGCGTGAAGCAGCCGGTGTGGCCGGCGTTCCTGCCAGAGGGGCGTGCGGCCAGGGCGTCCTTCCTGACAGGCAGAAAGATCCTTGTCAGTGGACAGAAATGGGGAGAGATAGTAAGCTGAATAGGACATTTCGAATTTACATTGGGCTTGATTATTTTATGAATCTTGTATGAACAACACAGACACTGCACGCTGTAATAGAGGCGAAAACCCACCCCCCGCTTGCCGAGGAGTGCGGTGCGGTGCCGTGCGCCCTCCCCGCGGTGTTGGCAGCCGCTGGCGGGGAGGAGGGGCTCGCCCGGGGCAGCCTCCTCGCCGCGGGGAGCGAACCTGCGGTGACAGCACTGCTGCGAAATAGCGCTGGTCACTGCAGGGGTCGGCCCCAGCTCACCCCGTGTGAAGGCTGGAACAAAGTTCTGACCAGATGTGCTGTGCAGAGAGTAAATCATTAATATGTATTGGACTGCTCTTCAACTGCCTGGAGATGGTGAGTGCAACTCCTTTGCTTTAGAACTGTTTTCAAGAATGATATTGTACTCTTTGTAAAATAAAAGTTAGGGTAGAGACTATCTGACACCCGCTTCTATGTTCATATTTTGCTGCTATTACACTTTTGCAGTGTTTACAAGTGACTGAAAAATAAAATAATACATTGGGACCCAAGGTCTTTCAAAGTCTATCAACAACTGAAAACTGGCTCAATAGGCAGATTCAGAGAGGAAAATTAAGAAGTAATCTGATCTGCATACCTGTACTAAATCTCATGGGCTGTATAAACTTTCCATGCTTAAAGAATCTGAGCAAATACATCATATCAGTAAAATGTGTTTTAAAAATGTAGTATTTTAAGTAGTTGTTGTTACTAACATTATTCGGTTTTTAATTTTACAAAATAAAATATTTCATTTTGTATTTCTAATTTTTTTACATCTTCCTTTTCAGATCTTTTCAGCTAACACAGGTAAATCTTGAAAATACTATTTTGTCGTTGCCTGCTTATCTTTGAATGGGTCTGAAGAGAAAACACAGGTGTGATTTCTAATAAAACATTCTGTAAGTTCTAGCGGCTTTATAAACAAAAATTGTTTTCAAGTTTGATTCAGCTTTAAAAAAATCTATTTGGATATCTTTATCAATTTTAAACTTCATTTTCTGTCAGACACTCACACAAAGATTCTGACAGACCACTTATGACCTGACCCTAGCATGAGCCAGGGAGAACACTCAGCTGGACAAAATGTGCTGTTCGTTACCTACACAACTGTGCTATAAATAGGGTTCAAACTATCCCATGTTTGCACCCAGTTATTTGTTGTATCTTTTAATTAAAAAAACAAAACCAAAGACACTCCCCCAAAAAAACCTGCAAAACTGCACCAGAAGCAGCATGATCTCCTAAGCACAAATATTTCCAGTGTTTTACAACACTTTATACCTTCTTCAGTCTCATATTTTGTGCCTACAGCTCCTATTTCCTTAAATGTGAGTACTGACTAGTTTAAAATATGAGGAATGCAAGACTACAAGAAGTGCTCTCATAATTCATTCATTCTCTGGTGATAATACATGTTCCTATAGTATGGATAGTATATGGTTCCATATACCACATTGTCAAGAGTCTTAAATGTTTAATTGGTGCAGCCGTATTGTTGCAGTATCTGGACACTTACTGTAGCATATTCTTTTCTTGATTTGCAAAACAAGCATTTGATCTTATTCATGTGTGGAATACAGTTGACATTGGTTGTATAATCACATGTGGATTATTATACCCAGTATTTTTAAAAATAATTAGACTAGAGCATATGGGAGTTTTAAGAAAAATAGCTATAATCACAACATGATATTATGAGAGCAAGCAGCAGTTATTACAGTAATTAATGGATTACAAGGGAAATGAACAAGGGAAATAGGACTCCAGATTCAGTGGAATGCTTATCTTCTGAAAATGAGGTCACGTGGATGCTTGATAAAACACTGAACAATCTTCTTGTCAAGACTTGACTAAATTCAGGAATGACTGAAATGGTTTTTCTAGAATTTTTTTTTTTTTTTTTTTTAGGTTTCTCTGTGTCTATATATGATGTGACATCAAGAAGCATTTATCTCAGATGGCCCAAGTTTTCAGGAGCCTCTTCATACAGAGTCACAGCTACAGCTGTGAATACTGTAGGCCATTCATTACTGGCTCATTTTAGTGATGTTACACTTAAAGGAACTCTAACTTCGTTAATTCCCAATACTATTTATGCTATACAAGCAGAAGCCATGGACAAGAACGGAGTTATTCTTGCAGAAACACAGATTATGCAGTCAACAGGTTAGTAAGAGAAACTTTGTGAAGTATAATTTCCATTGGCCTCTGTAGAATGGGATTTTATCCTTGATGTTTCATTCTACTGGTAAGGAGTAGCTGCAATTCCTGTTGAAGGCTTTTGCTGCTTTTCCTGCGGAGTTCGGTATTAGCATGATTAGCTCCTTTTCCCATATGTTTTCCTGACCTGCCATGCACAGCTTGCTCAGACTGTGGCTTTCCAAATCCCCTACCTTTTCATTACAAATGGGGGCCTAAAGAAAGCTGGGGAAGGACTTTTCCTAAGGACAACTAATGACAAAACAAGGGGAAATGGGTTTAAGGTGAAAGAGGGGAGGTTTAGATTAGACATTAGGAAGAGGTTTTTCACTGTGAGGGTGGTCAGACACTGGAACAGGTTGCCCAAGGAAGTTGTGGATGCCCCCTCCCTGGAAGGGTTCAAGGCCAGGCTGGATGAGGCTTTGAGCAACCTGATCTAGTGGAAGGTGTCCCTGCTGATGGCAGGGGGGTTGGAACTGGATGAGCTTTAAGGTCCCTTCCAATCCAAACCATTCTATGATTCTATGAAATGCAGATGTGGAGCTCTATACGTTTTTCGGTACTGATGCTGATGAACGGTATTTATGTTTCATTCACAAGAGGACTTGTAGCGTATAAGTCATTGATGGATATTGAAGAACTGTCTACATAAACAGAAGTGCTTTTTTATTTAATCACTGAAATGTAACTCAAAAAATATTCTGTGGAAGTTCTGTTTTTAAAATAATTTAACTGAAAATTTTTAGAAATAGCCATTGTTTTTCCAGTAGAATTTGTTTCTTATAAAAGTAATTATTACAATAAGAATTAAAAATAAAAAAGCAGCAATGTTTATCCAAAAACCTCTATTGCTAGCTTAGCTATAGGAGAACAGATATTAGTGATTAATGTTCTGTAATTTATTTGTGATATAAATCATATGCTGTATATTTTCTACTTGACTGTTAGGCAAGCAACTCCCTTAGACTTGTGTAAGTATCTCCTGCACAGAAATTTTTGTGAATTGTTACTAAAGACAATATTGTAAAAGGAAAAAAAATCATAGTGCAACAGGTTGCTCAAAGATTATGAAAGACACAGCTGCCAATGTTCCATAGGCATGGTCATACAGAATGTATGTTACCATTTTTACAAATGGGGCAAAAGAGGGTGTCTAACTATAGCTGAATAAGGAAATGTTTGGGACTAAGAAAGCAGACATCATGCTCAGGAGTTGTGTAGCCGTGTATCATACTTGTTAGGATCTCTGAAATCCCAAATTAGCTGCCTTGCTATAAATAAGTTTGCCTCAAGGCAGGTACTTTTGTCCCAAATACTTTTTCATTCCTTTTCTTAATTTTAGGTGGGATACACCTCCATTTTATCTTTTTTCTCATCTAGTGAGTTTTTTTCAGCCTTGCAATATATAGACTTGCTTTACATATGCTGATTCTAGTCTGAAAATCCTGATTACTGAACATAAATTACTTACAATTAAGAAATATACCCTCTGTAGTTACTTTTGTGACTTCAGTACAGCAGAGCAGTACACAAGAGCTCTTTCTGAATGGCCTGCAGCACAGCATAATAGAAAAACATTTAATTGCAATATTTGATGTGTCATGTTATTGTATATCTAAATATATGTGCTCTGGCAGGGGGTTAGGTAAGGTGACTTCCCATGGTCCCTTCCAAACTAAATTATTGTACGTTGCTCAGACATAGAAATGCCCACGGTACAGCATCCTATTTCAGGCTGCTTTGTATAAGCAGACACTTCTTCTTTCTATATATTGCTTTGTATATTGCTTTCTATAAACATCCAGTGTAGTTAATTGGCTATAGAGCAAGACAAAAAAAGAGACCTCCCAGTGCATCCTAGGTTAAATAATGGTAATTTTCAATAGTGATTTCAAGGGTACTAGGGTATTTTTATTGAAAGATGAAAGTTGGTCTAGAATATCTCAATACTCTATGTATTTTGTTAATGTTCATTTAAACTTCATTTAATTTAAATTTAAAACCTTCAGAGAAAGTGTAGGCCATCTGTCCTACACTTTGTCTTTGTGAAATGTTTTCAGCACTTAGGGTTTCACAGGGCTGAGTTCTCTAACTTCAGTATGTCTATCATTATTTATGTTTTAGCTCCAGACATACCTGTTATTGACCAAGCTTATTCAAAACTTAGCAACAGTATCACAGTGGAATGGAGAGCTGTACCTGGGGCTACTAGTTACCTGCTGACTGCACAGGATGGAAATTCCTTCATTGAAACTGTAGTTACAAATTCTCCAGGCACAGTGATGGGACTGAAACCTGCCACCTTGTACAGAATCACTATCAGATCTGTAAATTCGGGAGGAAAAAGCCAGCCTTCACCTTTCAGAAAAGCAAAAACAGGTGGACTTTCAAATGCCTATTCTTATTCCAAATTCTGTAATGTTGTTATAATATAAAGCATTCATGCAAGCATCTTTATGTTTTGTTTTGGTTTTTTGATTTGAACAGAAAACAAACAGTATAGCCCAGGCATGCACCAAACTGAATTATTATAATCTTGTATTTAAAATTGTATTGATCACATTCTCCTTTCAGTTTTTGAGGACTAGAATTTGTCCATCTGACTTAATGACCAGGACAAGAATGAATTAATGGTTTACTTTATGATAGTACTATAAGTTAAATGTTTAATAGGAAGTTTTACTCAAATTTGTATGAACATATGTATTTTATTTTAACAAAATCAAATTTTATTTTAACAAAAGACATAACTTGAGGGAATGGAAGAATTATGAAACAACTAAAAGTATAAAATAATAAGACAATGTAAAACTTAGAGGACAGGAAATGCAATATCTTGATGATTTTCATTCTTCTACACACTCAACCTTTCATACTTTGTTACATTCATTTTACAATGGATGCACCAAATCAGTTTCCATATTTATTCTGTCAGTCTTGCATTAATTTATTTTTCTGGTTTTGTTGTCGCTCAGTTTGTCTTGAAGAGTTTGGTGATTGTTGTTTCTATGTATTCATTTCAAATTTGGCCCTTTCAAACAGTATTACTGAAAACCAAAAGCTTAATTGGTTTTCTTTCTCAACAGTCCTGGCTGCTCCAGTTCTGTCTGTTAGTTCTCCGAGTTGTAACTCCATTGCAGTGAGCTGGAAAGCTGTGTATATGGCAGCTGGATTCTCTGTGTCCCTCATGAGATCAGATGGTTTGGGCAGAATGCTGAAGGAGAACACCACCAATACCTCCTTGATATTTACAGATCTAGACCCAGGAACTCTCTATACTATCAAGGCATATGCCTGGAATGTGAATGGGATACCTGGAGATGATTTCACATATAACCAAAGAACAAGTAAGAATTTTCTTTCTGAAACCAAATAAGCATTAAAAAAAAGATATACCAGGGAGTATTTATGTGTATGTGTGATTGTGCTATGTTTTTCAAAGATTCATTGGGTAGATTTTCAGATCTTATAATTTTTACCCCCATCTCAAAGTTCATGAAAGCTCAGATGACATGCCTGTGTTTAATGAATATTACTGAGGCAAAAATGCCATTAACTACCGCTAAAGCGGTACCTAGGACAGGCGTAGGTAAGGGTTACGCAAGCTTAGACTGAGGATTTTTCTAACTGTAAGAAGCAAATAAGGCAAGGAGTTTCAACAGAAGGCTTTGTGATGGTGTACAACTAGAATTATTTCTTTAAAAAATTGTCACTAATACAAATGAGGGTGAGGTCTGCACGACAAAAATTGTATTTAGTTTGCAAGTTATGAAAAAGATGGTGTCTGTAGGCCGTATGCTAAGTTGTATTTATGTGCTCCAAACTGACAAACCATAGGTCCCAAGGCACCAGCGGATGTTCAAGTAGCTTTTAATAGCGGTGCTTCAAGAGCTATTATTTCTTGGATGCCGACAGAAGGAGCTCTGACTTACAGTGTGACAGCCTCCAGTGGACTCCTGAAACTGAAGTGTAACACATCTTCTGCCTCCTGCATGATGCCATCACTCCAGTGTGGCTCTGAATATCATGTTTCTGTCACAGCATACAACGACGCTGGATCCAGTAAACCTACTGATGCAGTAAGCTTAAAAACTAGTATGTGTCATTGATCCTTATACAGCTTATGGCATCTTAACTTTTTTTTTTTTAATTTCAAATGTGAGTTAATCCATTGCAATTCACAAGTAGTTCTCAATTATTTCTGCTTCTGAACTTTGTGCAGGAACTGTGCCATATACCTTTCTCTTTTGGGGATAATAGCCTAAGCCTTTTTCATATCTCTGTGAGAAAAATTTGCAGTGGTGTATATTTTGCTGGCTGAACCAGTAAGCTTGCATTTTCCTCTTACCAGAAGTACGTGTTCTGAAGTCAATTTTATGAGTATAAAACTAATGTAAGGACTAACAGATCTTTCCTACTGTGTCAGGTCTGTCACAAATAGACTGAGAGAAATCTCTGAGGAAATAGCATTAAGGACTGGCTGTAGCCTGAGTGAGAACTGTTCTAGGTTAAATCTAGTTGTTACTTAGAAAGGAGCTCAACAAATAACCACATTCAGCTAATGTAGCACCACTAGACTAAATTAAGATACAGTCACAGACCATTCAGAGGTAGCAGCCTTGTTGGGACAAAAGGTTGTTCGTTTCAGCTACTTAGCACCACTGCCATGACAGAGACTATTGCTTCCTGACCTGTTAGATGAACTGCCCATGTAAGCAAAACCTAAACCATTTCTGTTATGATGTGCTACCTTAAAGACACAACATTACTTAATTATTTGATGTAACCTGCCTCATTTTGACTTCTCATTGATATGAGTTAGAGATCATCCATGTTGGCAACTCAGAGGTGGATCTAAAGGGATGAGAGAGCCTTAAGCAAGAGACAGCCTTTAAGCTGGGGACTGTAATCTTCTCAGCCAACATTGCTTCAGCTAGATCATATATTTTCATTCTAATAGCATCAAGCTAAACTTTTTGAACTAGAAAAAAAGTAAATGTTACTAAGCAAAAGCCATGGAGTTTTCAGTTTAATGTGACATTCTGAGATGCCACCAGAAAGGAAATGTGAACAAAGGACAGCTCTGTTCAGACACAGCCAGTGAGTTTCATACCAATCTATAAAGGGTTTTCACATAAAGGCCTTCGGATGCCAACTTCTATTCAAGCTAGTATTCCAATTGTCACCCAAAACTACTCTTTGCGAGCACAAACTGTGCCAGTTCATTTTGAAATACTGCCTGGTGCCACTTTTTGTTCACAGGGGCTCCTTAAGCAGATCTCTTTTCTGTAAAACATGAAGGTAGCATCCATTTTGTTCTGTAAAAATCATACTCACTTTTCATCTAAATATAACTAGCATCCTCTGTAAAGGCAGATAAGTTACTATTTTCTTGAACAATACAAAACAAATGTTCAAGCTGAGTAGAATTCTGTTTATTCCTGATTTTCCTTTATTCCCCAAAAGTATAACTTCAATAAAAATATTCTGGTTACATTTTTTAATTATTTCTATTTTAAAACATTGGTTTTTTTCAGTTCCTTGTGCACCAGTAAATATATCAATTGAAGAGGATGAACCTGGCCACTTGTTGGTATCATGGTCTAGCGTCAGTTTTGGTCGTTATTACGTGGTTTTTGTGAAGAGTGATGATGGCTTGGAAGTGCACTGCAACACATCACATACTCAATGTCATTTCCAGTCAGATTGTGGCTTCACTTATTTCATCAGTGTCTTTGCATATAACAAGGCAGGGCAGAGTCCTTTAGGTGACGTATTCAATTACACTACTGGTAAGTAGCAATGTATTCTTGCAAATCTCTTCTGGATCCTTTCACTGTACTTATGATAGAGCTGATTGTACATTTTTATGGGAAGATAATGACTTAAACTTCTATTTTTATTCAATTTTTGGGCAAACCACACGAAAGTTGACAGCAAAAAAACCACTTAACATTGAGTTGAATTTAACTTGCGTAGTCAAATGCAACAACATGCTTACAAACTTGAAAATAGTTTAACGATTCATAAGCATCAGGCAAGGACATGTGAATAACACAGTCCTGGCATAACATTTGAATTCTAGTCCTACGGTTTTTTGGTAGGGTTTTTTTTTTTTTTTTACTGTTGCCTTCAGGAGGGTGTACCAAAGTCTTCAACTTCCTCATAGAGAGTTTTAATATATGGAAAATTAAAAAATGATGAGTTCAGTGGGAAAATTGTGAAGAACATTGGTAGAGTTATTTAACCTCCACGTGCTTTGAAATTTTAAATCAAAGCTATACATAATTCCTGTGTCTTACCCATATATTCAAATGCCTTCTATTGCTTGGGAAGGAAGGGTAATGAATTAATTCAAGAAGTAAGTCTGGGATTAATGAGACTGTTTGCCCAGTATCAGTCACCTTTGGAGATTTAAGACATGAAACACATAGATAGATAAAGGAAATGAAGCTCTGTGGTTTCCTGCTGGTTTCCAGTTCACATTCAGATTTCCCTCTCTGCCTTGCCTGTTTCCAGCACCTTGTTGTCCCAGCGACTTCAGGGCCATGCTGGTGTCCAGCGACACCGTGCAGGTCACCTGGGCTCCTGTCCGAGGGGCCGAAATGTACGAAACCAGAGCGGTGGGCTGGAGCGGCGTGGTGCTCTGCAACGACACCGCCACGGCCTGCACCCTCTCTGCCCTGCAGTGCAACACCCCGTATCATATCACGGTGTATTCCTTCAGCGAGGCCAGGGGCAGCAACATGTCGTGTGCATCTAAGTACGTGACAACAGGTATTATGAGCATTCTTACTTTCCTTTAGCAGAAGAAATAATTAGACACTACAGTGATTCATGGATGAAAAGCATTACTGGAGCGCTAAGTTACTGCAACTGATAAAAAGTTAAAAAAATAAAATACTGGAAATATTTAAAAATATTCTGTAAGCAAGGACCTAAAACCAGATTTGGACTGTAAACTGCTGCTAGATCCAAATTTTTGAAAATCAGATTTACACTTAATCTCTGGTATTGTATGCAAAATCCTTATGTTGTCCATTCTGTCACAAGTTCTGAATTCTCACCAGGAGTAAACATTTAAGGATCATATATGTTTCCAAAGTAGTTTGTCGGTTCTAACTGGAATATAATTTTCATGTGTCATTTACATACTGTGCATAAACAATATGTTTAAATACTGTTAATATTAAATATTTCAGCTCCCTGCAGTCCTGAAATTACCAATATCTCAAAGGAGGCTCTTTCTGTAATCAGTGTGCACTGGCAATCTAACAATGAAGAAGCTACATACGTTGTTACTGCTAGGGGAGGGGCTGGACTTTGGCACTGCACAAGCTCTGGAAATTCCTGTACCCTAATGAATCTTCCCTGTGGATCTGCTTTCTCTGTCAGTGCTGTAGCAAGATCACCAGCAGGACAGAGCTTACCAAGCTACAGTGTGCCTTTAGAGACAGGTATGTGGCAATTGTATATAGTGGAAAATATTTAGCAGCATAATATTGAAATAGTTCTATGTCTCTTTATATGTTTTTGGCTTTTTTATTACAATGCATGCAAATTATACTATCTATTGCAGGATGCTGGGTGTCCTCTGTTTAAACACGTGTGTATCTTCGTGTGTGTGAGAAGGAAGGATCACTTGGCACTTGCCTCATACTGAGAAGCCTTAGTGCAACCAATGATCATCTGGCATAGCTAATTAAAATCTATTAACATAATCCACTGATGTAATGCATAGCTTCCTTGTCAGCGTTTTGACTTTTATTTTGACTATAATATCACCAGGAGAGGCAATGGGGTGACGTCCATGTCAACAAATGAATGGTGTGAAGAACAGATTAGAGCACATCCTACCTAGCATTCCTGCTATGAATTTGCTAGCAGGTTTTTGTCCTGTACCACTTACCCAGACAATCCCCAGGCACAGTTCAGAGATTAACATACTCCAGGATCTATGTTTAACAGGCAGTTTGGCTGCTGTCATTTCACGTTGTAGAGGAAAAGACTTTAAACAGAGACAGAGCTGAACTGAGCTGTATGACTGGAGGGGTAGAGCTGGACTCTGCTTAATTAAACTACAGCTGTACCTTGATATTCTGATGACACATTTTAGTAATTTTTAGTATCTTGGTGAACAATCATCTTATAATAATTCCATGGTTATAACTCACTGTTATATAAAAATTGATCTTATAGTGACATTCTGTTTATTGGAAGCTTGCCAGAAGAGTAAAATATTTTTTCAGCATGCTAATGTTTGCCTGAAAAGTATGCACATCTTCATTCCTTTGCTCTTCATCATATACGATTCTAGTTGCAACCCCCCAAAATACCTACCATTTTCCAAGTACCAAACAGAATTGACTTCTCTATTATTTGTTCTTTTTAAGCTCCTTGTTGCCCTAATAACCTGATACTAACTCAAGTGACACAATCTGTAACAAATATCAGCTGGTCTGTTGGGATGGGTGCACAGACATACGTAACAACACTGGAGTCTCCAAAAGGACAGGCAAAGTGTCACACTCTTCAAAACTACTGTCTCCTGGGATGCATCACATGTGGCACCAAATATACAGTGTCTCTGAAAGCAATCAGTGAAACGGGTTTGACATCCAGTTGCATATATCAAGGATATTCTTCTGGTATGTAAATTGTAAATGCAATTGGGAAGAAAAAGACTCAATATGCAAATGACTTTGTATGGTGTTCCTCTCATACAAATCATGCAGCTGAAATTCAATACATAGTTAATACACTTGTAGTTCCCTCTCTTAAATAAATGCACTTTGGATTATTTTCACATATCATTTAAACCTTGTTTTTATAACAGCCATTAGGTGAGGATAACATTGCTCCAGAACCAGTTTTTTCATTTAAATTATACTGTGGCATAATTAAATTTTAGAGACCACAAAAGGATTCTGTGAACTCTAGGGTAGCCCTGGTTCCTCTATAGTCAGGAGAGAACAATAATATTCCAACATGTGAAATGACAGCTCAATTCCAGCTCTATAATACGAGTTTTCTTCCCTAGGTCAGGTCAAGAATTATTTTTGCTTTCTGTGAAATAATTTCTCATTGAAATGCTGGTATCTAGTGTGATAGTAATAATATCATCTGATTCTATGTTTAAAATGTGCTCTAGGAATTTATAGTGTATTGTGGGTTCACAAAATTTGCTTAATAATGTTTCTTATTTTATTAGGTGCTTGCTGCCCTTCTGGGGTGAAGCTGTATAGACTCAGCAATAATGGTATCAGGGTGTACTGGCGAGCTTCTGATGAAATGATGAACTACAATACTGATTTACATGGCTCAAAAGGCAATTTCACCTGTACCCCTAGCTCAGGTCTGAGTCACTGCGATATCACCGACATACCTTGCGGGGATGTCTACACAGTGGTGGTATCTCCAGTTACTGATAAGGGGCCGAAGCTTACATTTTGTCCCAAAAAAATATATTCAGGTAAAATTTAAATTTCTTTGAACAATTTATTTTTGTCCATGCATGCTAGATGGTTAAAATGGAATCTGAAGTTATGCAAATAAAGGTGACATGGAATAGAACTTTTCTATTCTAATGTTGACTCCAGAGTAAACTTCATGGGTGCCATCTTGCAACAGCTGGGACAAGAACTTCAAAGGAGCATTTTAGGACTGGGCATACTTACCTACACAGGTGCCTTTTAACTGGATCACCCATAACCTGATGAATACAGGGAAGTTAATTCTCAGTTGGGAGGTTAGTAGTGGTTAGAATACAGAAGCAAATAAATGAGTATTTTTAATTGTTTTGGTTTCTAATGTGTTTTATAGAATTATTGATTTTGAATAAAGAAACAAATCAAGAACTTCTATGAACCACTCCTAAACTTAATTTTAAGTAAAAATTGTTTAAAGGGGTAGTAATTTCCTTGGGATTCCTTTCCCAATCCATTATAAAACTACTGCAATCTGATGGGATTGCACAGTTGTACGGCATGGATTACGTTCTACAGACTGCTAATGTTTTACAGCTTACAACCACCCAACGTTTATACTGTTGTTTCATGTCATTTCAGTAACCTGTTCTGGAAGCTCTGTTGGAATGGGTAAGAGCACACAATACATTAATTCCAGATCCATTATGTTTGTAAAATGTGTCAGCATCACGTAACTCCAAATAGGATGCCAATAATATATATATATGTGACAGTCAAGGCTTGTGTTAGTGTTATGCAGGTTTGCCTCACTCCCCCATATTACAATGTATAATAAAAAAAATTAAATCTTACCTATATCGTGGCCTGTATACCATCATGCATTCACATGCACATCACAACATTTACTATTTATCTGATAGCACATAATAAAAGGCAAGCTTATCTTTTATAGCCTTGCCATATTCTATTACAAATTAAATTGGGTCACACTTCTTATTTTCATTAAAAAAAAAAAAAAAAAGAGTGTGGCTTACCTCAGCGTATTCTACCTTATTTCTTCTGGGGTTTCAACTTGATATTCTTGTGCTTTATTTGCCTCTGTAAACTGCTAGCAACAACTTCACAAGTAGCCACTGAAACAAACATTTCTCAAGATAGTTGCTTTTCCATAACTGAAATTCTCATAATTTCTGAATTCTGTTATAGTGATTTACAGAGGAAAGAGCAACGCAGAACAACATATCTAGATGAAAATTCTGGTTCAGATAAGGAGGTAAGTTATGAGTCATAATTCAGATTAGGATGTATAAATCAAACTTTTCCTGCTGCTTACATCCTTGGGATTGGAGGGATAAGCTTCACCAGTCCTGTATATCCTAAATATAACTGGTTTGTTAAAATCTATCATATTTACCTCAGAAACCTCATGTTGTCTACTCGTACTATCAATACTGATTTGTCCTCTCCTCCATTTGCAATAAAACCCTCTTTCACTTCATTAAGCCTTTTCTAATACTATCCTAGTTTCCCAGAAAAGCTTGCAAAATCCCAACAGATCAAGATACTGTTCAGCACTCATTTACTGTCTCTCTGTTAGGTAAAATTGCTCATTCTCCAACGAAAGTACTGGTGTTCTGGACTATTTACTGCCCTATCTCAAAAGCATGGCAAGAAGTCACTGCTTTTTTTCCCCACAAGGTTGCTCATCTCCTCTTTGCTGGTGTTCTCCTACAGCTGTCCTGGATATTAAGGTTGTTGGTAACATCATTCTCCCTAACACTCTTCTCAGTCTTTCTTTCTCTGAAGCTGGAAAGATGACATCTGTGCAGTAATATTCAGCTGTAAATACTAGAAGTTTGAGCTCATTCATGTTTCTTCATCAACATATAAATGAAAGTATAAAAACCAAGGGTATGCATGGTGTACCAAGTACCCTCCAACATGATGGATAAACTGCCCTGCCATTCAAGTTACCTTTTCAATACAGATGGACTATCAAAATACCACTCCTGTTATGTTTGAAAGTCAGATACTCAAGTCGTTTTGTACTGACACTAATTACCTGCATAATTATGTGGCAGTAGGGAGATGTGAGACTCTAGGGCCAAAGCCTTGACCCTGCCTTAAAATAAAAAGAACGCCAGTTTGCTGCTTCTGAAGATCTGAAATGCTGTTCAACTAATTGAGTAGTATCTTCAAAAGCAAGAAAGTAAAAACAAAGCAGAGGTGTCTTTCTCAAACTAGTGTTAGCAGTCCAGGTAAGTACTTACTGTGGGAGCCACAGGAAATTTCAGACAGATTAGGCTTCAAGAGGAATGACTGTCCCAGCGAGGTAGCTATGGACACGTGGCGTACTGTGGAAACTCCAGGTTCATGGTGCTTGGCTTGCTGCGCTTTCACCCCGAGAACTGCAGAGTAATTGCGGGGGCTCTGCTAGACAGAAGCTCAGCAACCATACCTTTGGGAAAACTCTCACAACACCTCCAGCTTCTGGCACAAATTTTCCTCTAATGACCCCGAGCCACATGCCCACTCTGGCTGTATCACCAGCAGCTGCATCAGACCAGTCAGCACTCGAGACTCCACTGATCTTACCATTTCTGATCAGAACTGCTTTGTAGAAGTTCCGTGGATCTGTTTCTTCTGGTTTCAAGGAAGGTCAAGGAAATAAAATGTCACCAGAAAGACAAGAGGGAATTAAAGAGTCCCTGGATCCAAACCCAAGAGCCACAAGATTCTAAATCCTAATTATAACTTAAGGTGGGTGCCTTGGTTTAAATAATTTTCATGGGTCTTGGTCAGTCATGAATATTGTGCTATCCATTACACAGCTAGCTCAAGTATATAATATGGATCAAATTAAATCTGAGTCAGAAAAGACTACTGAAAAATAAAAGTCCTCAAATTACTGCATTTGTAAGACAATGGCACAGGCTGGTCTTTGCACAAGCCGTATCGAAACGTTCACTATCTTCATTGTAGTAAGGTGGCTCTCTCCACTTTCAGGTCAAAGATTGTTTCTCAAATACCTGGATTTTGCCTGCTAATAAACCATTCTTTCACTGTATTTCCCAACACTGGCAGAGGAGGAGGAGTCCTGAAGGAACTGGGACTCAGTAATCCGTTTTCCCTGACAGGAACACTGGCCTTGCAGCCTCTCTGCCCAAGAACATACTTGCTTCAGAAACTCAGGCTGAAGGTTAAAAACTGAGGAGGCCCAAAGAAACCTTGTAGTGGCAAATAAGGTAAATTCAAGTTGTCCTCATTGTTCGACAGAATCCATCCAATCTCCCAGCAAACTGCAAAGACTGTTCTAACAATCTACTAGACAAGGAAATGGCCAAAACAGTTTTTCTCCTCCCATATTAAATAAGCGCTCAGTATTTTAGTTTTACACTGCAATGGAATGAGCTTGTTGACCCTTAAGCTTTGTTTCAAGCTGATTTAAAATCGGGTAACAAAAATATAAGCAGACAATTCCTGAACAGCCTCAGTATTAAAAGATTTTTAATACTAAGGATGATGGTGACAAAGGAAAGACTAACAATTCAGAAAACAATAATTAAGAGCGGGGAGGAAGAAAAAATTGAGTTCATTATTTTTGCTTCTTTGAATACTACGGAATGAAGTGTATTGTTAGAAATTCAGGAACTGTTTGTTTTCTCCTGGAGGTTTTAAAAAAAATCCTAATATTTAAATATCATGCCTAGATGACCTACATCACACAGAAGCAAAAAAAGGCACAAATATCAACTTCTACCTTCAGGTCACTTCGTGATTGAGTCACACTTAATGTTCTTATCTTGGGGCAGCTGCATTTCTTTGTTAGCTACACTTTCCTTATAAGGTACTTAATACATAAAATCCCATATTCATACAAAGCGTCACTTCAGTCTGAAAATGAAACATGGAGGAACCCAAACACTCTTCAACTGGCAATGAACATGCAGGGAAAAGCTGACACCCAATACAAAGGAATTAATTGAGAGTTTATTCCAGATGGTTCTCCTCACTTAGTATACAATTCATCAGAATAATCTATATCAAATAGACTTGGACTTTAATGATACGATTTTGTTTCTATAATGCATTTTGGTTCTTGCTTCTTACAACCGGTTTAAAAAAAAAAAATCTGCCAGATGAAATGTTCAGCACAAACTGCAATCCTTAACTATTTGTAAAAAATATGACTTAAAAAAGGACACTATCAGGTAATTCTTATTTTAAATGTTTACACTTATAAAAATGCTTTGGAAGCTTGAAACTGAAATCCTCTGTAATAATTTTCTTCTTCCTACCTCCCTCTTCCCATCTTAAATGCCTTTATTAGCCCGGGATTATCATAAATGACAGAGTGCAGCTGCTGATTAAAAACATTAAAAGACCACAAATGGATAAACTGTGTTTTAAAAAAAAAATGGAAGCTTATATGGATTTTTCTTTCAAACAAATAAAATGCATAGATGGCTACGGTACTCATCCGTCAACCTTTACAGTGTCCGCTTGAGGTAGCCTTTCTAAAGAATTACTAAACAAATCCCAACATAAACCTAAATCTTAGCATCAAAACCACTGTCTCCTTGAACGTCCACTCTCGATTTCAGTGGTGATCAACAACATAATACATTTTAAAAGCTTTTGAAAAAACAGCAGGTACAGTGGACAAAAATGATAGTTCTATATCTGCAGCCCTCGATGTCCATTGTATGCACATAAATATCTCGGCTATAACACGCGTTCAAGATCCATCCCTAAAAGCCATACTGTTATTTGAAGCACAGCCGTGCTAACTTCAGGATACAAACCATAATTCCACATCTACAAAATGAAAGTAGAATTAGTGGCAGTTTATTGCCTCATACAAATTTAACCAAGTCAGCAACCATGCCAAAGGAATTAAAACATTTTCAGGACATATGTACAGACTGTACATTTCAGAAACATCTGAACAATAAAAATGCAAGAACAATCTCTGCATTACGAATTAAACTAAACAAATGGTTTGAAACCGTCAATGCATTGAATGGGTTTACAAAGGCACTTCCCTACCCAAAATAGGAAATGACAATCTGCAGCCTAGAGGGAGGTTGGAGAAGAGTGCTTATCAACTACTGCACAATCTCAACTTTAAGAAAAAATAAGCAGGATTTAATCAAACATTTATAGGATTCAATGTGATCCACTTCTGAAAGAGTTCAGTCAGTCTCATCTTTGTTTTTCTGTTGCTTTTCTTGGCTCTCTCGTTCTGTACTTTGGCTCCTTCGACGATCATGTTTGTCCGAATGGTCCTTGCTGTCACTGTGATCGTGTCTGTGGGAACGTTCTTTGCTTCTGCTACGCTTTCTAGATTTTTCTTTGCTGGGACTCTGGTCTCGTTTTCTGGACTTCTCAGCACTATCTGTTCTTCCTCTGCTTCTGCTTCTACTTCGCTTATTTGACTTCTCTTTACTTTCATTTTTATGTTTACTTGATTTCTCTTTGCTCCTGCTTCTGCTGCGCTTACCTGTGTTCTTACTCCGGCTCCTACTCCTGTGCTTTCTTTCCCGGCTTCGACTTCTACTATGTTTTCTCTCTTTTTTGGAATCCCTCTTGTCATCCCGGTGTTTCTTGTCATCCTTGTCATCCTTGTATCTTCTCTCTTCTGTATCACCCTTACTTTTCCTTTCTTTTGATCTTTCTCTAGATCGATCTTTTTCCCTCTCACTACCTCTTTCCTTATCATAATCTCTCTCTTTTTTCCGGCTCCGTTCATTTTCTTTCTCTCGCTCCCTATCCCTGTCTCTTCTATCTCCTTTCCTGTCACGACTTCGACTACGGCTTCTGTATCTGTCCCTGCTTCTGCTTCGCCTCCGTTCTAGTGTGCGATCAGTACTTCGAGATCTCCGCCTTTCTTTTTCTCTCTCCTTAGCTTCACGTTCTAATCTCTGCCGTTCTCTTTCTCTTTCTAGTTCTCTATCAAAACTAGATGATCCATGGCCTTCCCGATGGTGACTTCTGCTTCTGGATCTTCTGGGAGACCTCCTGGGACTGATGGATCGCCTTGGAGACCTTTTAAAATAGAAAATGTTCAATGTGAAACACAACCTTTTAAAGTTAAGGGACTCTCTTTACTTTCTGATTTATACTTTATGTACACAGTCTATATTTAATCTTACATACCAAATGTAATCTGATTATTTTAACCCACTAGCATCCATAAACTGTTTTGCCTGTTGCCTTAAAACCAATCTCAGCGAAAAGATGACAAGTTTCTGGTAATAAGTAGTTCAATATTGAAGTTTTAACATTAATTTTCAAAATAACGTGTGTATGACCTTGAACGTCTACGCTCTGCATGCCGGTCTATTTCTTCCATTCCCTCCTTGCCATCTTTCTTGATTTTTCTAGGTCTGCTTTTAATTTGCTGGTCAATGGTTTTCTGGACTGGCACAGGGATTCTTGGAAACAACGTGGAAAACCATTCAAGCTTAGTAAGGAAGGAACGAAGCATCTCCCCGATGGTCATAACGCAACCCCCACCTGCCTTCACATCCAGGTCCTACAAAATACAAGCAAAAAATATCCTGATGGTCAAAAACACTCTTTACTGGTTTAAAAAAAAAAAAATGCTGCTACATTACTGCCTTCTTGAAGTCTCATGATTATGAAAGTTTACTTGTTTCATATTCTAATACATTTCCTTAGAAAATTCAAACTCTGCACCCTCTGGATTTGGCAGTATGTTACAGATCGGGAACGGGACTTAATCTCTAGGCATGCAGGCACATACTAATCCTGCAGCCATCTGGACGGTAAGGGACTGTCGATGAAGAGATTAACATGAGCCCCTTACACAGTCTGGTTACATGGTATGATCTTCTATTTTATTTAAATGCCACAAAGTTGAGAAGTCCTCTCAAACTACATTTAATACTCCATTTTGTGGATGTACAACTGCATACCATCATACCCAACCCTGTGGCCTAAATCATTTAAGAACTACATCATTGCCTAACTAAAAATGATCATAGAAAAATCTCTAGTACAAGATGGCATCCTAACAGAATTGGAAGCAATAGCAAACCAACTGCCATGAAGCAGTGAGGTTTCTAATTTAGAAATATGTAAAAAAATAAATAAATGAACAAATAATTGGAAACGCATAATCCATGATGACCATTGTCTCTGAAAAGGGTCATTACCGCATGAAGGCCTTCTTGCTATGCCCTCTCACAGCTCAGGACATGTTAGTCAGCTATTGTCAGTCCCAAACCTATAGTGCAAGCACACAAGGAAAGTGAGATTTGTTATCTAAACAGGAAGAGAAAATCTAAATGTAAAACTGCTTGCACTCACACACATTTAAGTGTTCAGATATACAGTTTTTCCAAATATAATCGCTGCAGAGATCTAAAGAAGAAAAAAAGGAGTTAAACGTAGCACCTGGAGAGTACGTACAGTTAAACAAAATAAATATAAGAAGCATTTTGAAAAGTAATTCTGTATCCTGGGAAGTTTTTCACAGCAGCATGACAAAAGATGAACTGCTTCCACATGTTTAAGAACTGGAGGGGAAAAAAAAAAATCCTATAGGTTTAAATAATTCCATCTACAGAAGTTTGTTCCATCCTATTGAGCTTGACCAGGACTGATAAGAAACTTAAGACAAGCAGCCCTAAGCACTTTTTCCTACATTACACAAAGCTACTGAAAGCAGCTGGGAAACAAACACTAATTCCAAAAATACACTGGGAGATTTTAAACAACAGTAAATAAACACATGCTGATAACCAAGATATGTGAGAACTGGAAAGTATAAACTAAAAAAGGTGCTTTGAATAATGAACCAGTTAAGACCTGCACAATGAATCACACTTGTGATTGCTTTATTGTCCTGGGAATCAAGCTGTCTGTGGGACTCTGAAAATGAAGCCACCCCAAACCTCCTCCTGAGTTGCAACGCAACATGGCAGAGAAGAGCTCATATTAACTAGCACCACCTGGGGGAGAAGGAGGATATGGCAGCGATGCAATCAAGATTTAAATTTGATTTTTGTTACAAACATACAATAACACAGGTTTACCTGTAATAACAGCTGTTTCCTTTGCCCACTGTTTTTGATACTAAGCATGAAAGAAGCTGTTTAAAATAAATACACTGCATTGCAGTCAGATACAGGTATATAATTAACACTTTTTAATACAAGTATTCGGACATCACTTGCAACTACAACATTTGAAATTTAAATAGATGTCTGCTATCATGCTGAAGAGGACAAGGGATCCCTCCTGTTCCATTCTTAAACCTAGGATATAATTTAAAACCTGCTCAACAAATACAAATTGCAACAGCATGTAGCAGACTGTATATTCAACTTCATGCACCAAGGAATCTCACCCACCAGCTCCTACTCCATTTCTCCAGACAGTAAATTGGGACTATGGTACCAAAGGTATTCTCCTACCTAACTGCATCATCATGCAGCCTCTTTACTGGACTTCTTCAGTTAGCAACTCATATTTCTTTTTTTTTCCCCGTTACCAAAGACATTAAGGTTACTAGGAACAATGCCACCTTATGCAGTAATTAGGCTGTTTGTTTCTGCTCTGAAGAAGTCCTGGGTTTAGTTATTCCGGGCCATTAATAACAACCACAGGCATTTTTGGAAATATTTTTCAAGGTGAATGTTGGTTTCTACTGTATACTTCCCACTCTTCTGTGTAAGCACCAATTTCCCCTGTCCCCAGTAATAATGCAAAATTCAAATTTAGCACTCTCAAGACTTACTATACTTGGCTTAAAAAGAATTATTTTTTCTAAGAACTGTGCAGAAGCTGCACCCAGGCAGCCTGCTGTGTTCCGATTTAATCAACCTGTTTCACACAGCTTTGCAATGTTTGACACAGTAACATCCCAACTAAAAGAAAATTCTTTTAAATCTTTGAAATCTAAGAAAAATGACCCAGGTACCAGCTCAGACCTGCTTCCTACACTAATTAATGAAATGGCAAGAACATAACATTGCAACATTCAAACTACAGAAAAGCTTATCAGTGTTTAAATGTAAAGTAGTAACATGAAAAGAAACAAAAGAAAACAAATTATTACCCTCGGCGACATACCTCTTCATCATCAAGAAAGGATTCAAACCAGTCCCATAGGTCTGTAGGTGGTTGTGTGTACCTTTAAGTACAAAAAATAATGTAAATTTTCATTACAGTTTTCTGTTAATTACATTAGTCATTAGTTGATTATATTAATACTTACCTAATATACATAAATCCAAGAGCCCTAATATATGGAGAGTCTGTATGAGTTATAAGGCCCATGACTTGCTTACGAGTGAGTTTCAGTGTAAATAATTTGTAGAGCAGACAAAAGGCAGTAGACACAATTCCTCCAGTTCCAACACCACGCACCTTTCAAACGGGAAAAAAAAAAAGTAAGTGACTGCAGGAAGCCACAAAGACACTACAGCAAATCTACAAAAGAATGTAAGAACTAACACAGAATAAAATCTAAATCTACAAACAGAGCTATGCGGAAAAAGTAACGCTACTTGCATCCACAGCTCTGGAAGCAAGGGGAGTATATCAACTCTTTGTACTTTTACATCCAGGGACCAAGACAACATACAAGCAAGTTTTAGCTATGCTTGGGAAATTTATTTACCAGATAGAAAAATTTAAGAAGGCACGTACTTCTACTTACCCCTCCACACATCCCTGTCTGGCCTGCTGTTTTTCTGCTGCCCTTTTCCCATGGTTCCACATGCGTAACCTGAAAGGGCAGGGGGAGGAGAAAAGAAAAAAAGAAAGCAAATGACAATTACAAGCTCCATAATGTTTAGTTGCCTGTACAAACCTAATTTAAACAATGGATATCCTAAATCAATCTTAAATAGCTTGTCTTCTCTTACCAAATTCAAGATCAAGCCTGCTTTGTCATTAATGCAAAGTGTTTGGCTTTTTTAATTACTACATTAAATTATAGCCAAAATCGTGGATGAAATTAAAAAACAACAACAACAAAACCCCACCACCCCAAAGCAAGCTTCCATGCTTATTCTATATTCCACATACTTTCAAATACTTTATGACTAAACCTCATAATTACTATTTTCTATGTTGACTAAACAATTACCTTTATTTAAACGGTCTCTTAACAAGTTTAGCGATATCTGCTGATGACAGCTACAGAAGTCAAAATCTACAGTCTCATATTCATAGATCTCATTTATGCAGTGAGCTTAGAGATTTCAAGTATCACCCACCATTAGGACAAAAGAAAGGTGTCTATGAAGTGTAGTATTTTAACCTAAGAGACAGCATTTTTTCTTGTAGGCTGCAGTGATGTTCTTAGATAAAATGGTTTCTAAGTACTAATGAGCAAAGCTTGCCTAATTAAAATCTTTTGAGATGCATTTAGAGATGAGTGCATAAACACAGTTAACCAACACCATTCCTTAAATTTGACAATAAGAGTCATAAGTTAAGAACCATGAAACTGCCTAAGCTACATTTGAAATTGTGAAATTTGGAGAAGTAATGTCTGGTTCAATAGACAAGTATATTTCCTAAACATGTCAACTTTAAAAAAAAAAAGTAAAAGCAAGACAAAAAAAGATACAAAGGTGTTACACTGGATTAGGGATAAGAGTTTGTGTCCATGCTGTACTGTAGTTCACAAATTAAAATTCTTTAACAATACATGAAACAAAACTATGTACACAATCACGTGGAATCAGAGACATACTAATGGCTGTTTTGTTGGGTTTTTGTTTTGTTTTCAGTTGCTGTCTTATCCAAATAGGAAAAATGAGATGCCAATACCGTAGAATTCAAAATCCACTATGACTTCCAGTATAGAGAGAGAAGTTCAGAAATACTATGTAAGTAATACTGCACACAAGGGCATTAGCAATAGGACGAGGGGTAATGGTTTTAAACTAGAAAAGGGCAGGTTTAGTTTGGATATTAGGAAAAAGTTTTTCAGTACGAGGTTGGTAGATCATTGGAACAGGTTGCCCAGAGAGGTAGTGGAGGCCCCATCCCTGGAGATATTCAAGGTCAGGCTTGATGGGGCCCTGAGCAACCTGCTCTGGTGAAGATGTCCCTGCTCACTGCAGGGGGGTGGGACTAGATGGCCTCTGCAGGTCCCTTCCAACTCAATACATTCTATGATTCTTCTGACTATTTACAGTTTTGCCTCTCACAGGAAATGAAAAGTATTTTTTAGTCAAAGGATGGAGTACGACACCATCACAATGGTAGTCTTCAATTTTTTAAGTTACAGTTACATTTACTGTCTACTATCAATATAAAAATGCTGGGTTTGACAGATATCAATAAAAAACCCAAAGCCCTGCAAACAAGACTCATTTCAGAAGAGTACTTAAAGTTTTGCGCTTACAAAGACTGCTGCATAGGCTTAACTTGTTGGAAGTGTATAGATTAAATGAAGTTGAGGACGTGCACAGGGATAAAGAAAGAGGAAGTCATCCACCTTGCAATTACAGAACTGAAACAGGAGACCAGAACTACAAGTGAATTAATGCACATATTTAGACAGAATCTGTATCTTCAAAGATGGTCCCCACGACAAGCCACCCGTGTGACTTAAAATCATCTTTCCTGAGAATCCAGCACACAGCAGCACACTTAATTTTTTTTAGATTAGTCACTTATTTTGGTTCCCAAAGACAAATACAGTTGAAAATACACCTGCTATGGTGGATATCACATCAATTTTTCAGCCATTTCAGCCTGCAATTTTTCAGGAATCTTAAAACATTAATAGAATTCAAATCTTCAGAGTATCAATGAAGTACCTGAACCATAAGGTTATCTTCTCCCTCACATCTATTACTCATGAGTAAGTAAGGGGTTGAGTTTTATCTTTATTTAGCATGCAGTTTTGAGTCAGAATAACTAAGATGATGAATCACATCAAATATTTTTTAATTTGTCTAAAAGGGTCCGTGTAAAATACAGTAAGCTCTCAAATTTTCTGAAAAATATGTTTCTTTTATACATTTTTCAGCTCATGCCATCACTTGCAAAAATAAACTTTGCTGCTTTCCATTCTGATAATCAGAATTAATTGTTTCGATTGCATATGCAGCAAGTGGTAAATTAACTGAAGAGAAGCTTTGTTGACAGTAAGTATTAGGGAGAATTAAGTAGTCCGCTCCAAATGACAGAGTGCAAGCAGATAAGTGTTGTCAGTAAGAGGAAAGATACTAGCACTGTCTTCATAACTGAGTGCAAACAATGCCAAAAACCTCAAAATACATCTGTGGAGCTACTTCTCACGATTACAGTGCCCTAAGAAACCTGATGTAGGCTGGCTAAATGAGACAAAAAGGCTATTTTTTTTTTATTTCAAAGTATACTGAAACCTACTAATGACACAGTAACTTTATAAAGCAGAGTCAATTCACCAGAGGAAAATATCTCAATGACCACCCAAGTACAGCTGACAAAGACAGCAGCCTGAATTATCTCAGTTTTGCTCTCATTATCAGAACAAAGAATGCGGCTGTGTTGATGAGCATTAATTATGCATACCTCTACCTGGAAGACTGGCTTGATGGAAGCCTCGCTGCAAAACTGATTCAATCCTGCTAACAAAACAAGAACTGAGACATGGGTGCACTGATACAGTTCAGTTATCTCCCCTAGAGCCAAGAGAAGCCCTAAAACGAACTAGTTTTTGATTCGGTGTGGAGGGGGGATCCTAACCTCCAGCTGAGGAAGGAGGCCACATGCAAACTCCCGCTGACACCAACCTACAGTCACCACCGTTCCGCTGGCGCAGTTATACGGCGTGTCGGCAACTCATAGTTTGCGGGGAGCGCTTATCTCCAGCCATGGCGTGCTGATCGGGTCCCCTCCCCACTCTCTCCGGCCGAGGCCGCAGTCCTTAGACGGCCATTTCACCCCCACTGCCCTGCCTCACGCTGCCCCCTTCAAAACTAATTTACGACTCCGTAATTCCACATCCGATGCCAAACACGCGTCTTTTGTAACCGAGAGAAGGCAGCACCTCGGATTCCCCCGCTTCGGCAATGAAAAGAGAGATGTGCTCCCACCCCGTAGGGCAAGGGAAGGGGCAGCAAGGCGGGAGGGCCGGTCCGCAGGCCGCCATCAAAGCCGTCCCCTCCGAAAAGCCCAGCCGCGGGG
>NW_010334404.1:25221-25449 GCF_000700745.2 Antrostomus carolinensis
CGCCCAGGGCGCGGCCCGCAGGCTCACCTTGAAGTAGATCTCGTCCACCACTTCGTGGTAAGTCTTGAGCTCATAGAGCTGCACCTTGAAGTAGGGCGAGGAGAGGATGTTGGTGAGGATCATGGGGTTCAGGTTCATGGTCTTCTCGTTGCCCCACAGCGGCAGCACGTTGCCCTGCTTGCCTGAGGCCGCCGGCTTGGGGGCTCCGCTCTGCAGCTGCTGCTGGGC
>NW_010334405.1:0-4999 GCF_000700745.2 Antrostomus carolinensis
AAGAGCTGGGGGAAGAATCTGTTCCTGCCATGTTGGCCATTGTGGACGTCAGATCAGACCCTGCCCCTACAAATTTAACACAGCCAGTACATTAAATCCTCTCACTCAATGGCTCTGTCTCTCTCTTCATCACATCCCACTGGGCGGCTCTCGTCAGCCGGGTGTTTGGAAATGCAGTGTGGCACCTCTGAGAGCCCCAGGGGTTTCACAGCTTGGTGTCATTCAGCCTGAATTAGGCTTCAGCGAAGTGCCTACTGACCATGAGTGAAAGAAGGAGGAAGGGTTCCTGCCAAAAATACAGCCAGTTCAGCTGTGGTGCTGCTGAGACAATGTTAGAGGTGGATTTTGGGTGCTGCCAGTTCCCAGCTGACAAGCCCTTATTTCATTCTCATCTCAGAATGTTTTCTTTTGCTTTTTTGACTTCACCTCCCCAGCAATAAAAAGCCAGAAGGACGGATCCTGCTCCTGCTGCCACCAACACAAATGTGGAGCTACTCCACTGCTTGCGAGAGTATTGATGCCTGATGTATACAAGACAGATTGATTTTCTTTTTGCCCCAGTGCACAGAAGGGAGACATGCTAAAGAGAGGTTTTAATGACACTGGGGGTGGTGGATAGGTGGTTGCATGGAAGATATACACGTGAGATGCTGGATTTTGTTACAGCTCAACCTCCTTTTCTTGCTGAGGAAGTCTGCAGCCTGCAAAGTTTACATTGTCAGAGGATATTTACCGTCACTGCTGCGATGAGTTTTCCTGACACTTGCTGGGGAACACAGACTCACTGAGAAGGAAAAACTCGATGCAGCAGCAGCCAGGAGCAATAGGAGGTGAGAAAATCCTCTTGTGCATAAGATGCAGCTAAGCTGAGATTTCACAGGTTGCTGAGACACAGGCTTTGCAATGACCTATATTCACACATGATATATGGGACCCAAACATAAGCAAGACATGATGGAAGAGCTGGGGAAGGGCAGAAGTGCTGTGTGGTTCCTGGGAAGGCTCTGGGAGGCTGTGCAGGTCAGAGCTGGACCCTCAGTACTGGGATCAGTGCTGCACCAAGTGTGCTGGTCCTCAATCAAAGCGAGGGGCCTGACCTGTTTGCCATCAGCTGATAAGAAGATGAAAATGGTGACAAGTACGTCTCTTCCTGAGCAGCCTCAAAAAGCTGTTGATTGGAAAAAGAGAAGAGGAGCATTGATGGTGATTTGTCCAATGCACCTGAGTCTTGAAAGAAATAGTTCATGTGAGAGTTGGGGCTATTTGTGTTCCCCCAGCTTTTCAAACTATCTGTGTCCCTGGTGCCAGGCTATCCTGGGCTTGGAGATACGCCCTGGGTGAACACCATTGTCCTTTCAGATGTTACTGTGTCACCCAAAGGCCACCAAGCACAGCTAGGTGACCTGGGTGGCTGCTGTTAGCTATCACATGCCTTCCCCAGGGAGCAATGTTTTTTTTCCATGCCTTGTCCCCAGACTGTACAAGAAAGCTCCTTTTTCTCTTTTTCCCCTTTTCTCACCCCATTTCTTCAGATTATTTTGTCTTTTCTTTTGTGTTTAACTTGTGGAAGGAGTTCCTAATAATTGTCTAGCACCATTTCCAATGTCCTCCCAAACGTGAGGAATGTAGCAGACATGTGAGGGCTTTTCATTTCTCCCTGTGCACAAAATCCAGTCAGTATTACTCATATTTTCTCAAGACTAAAGATATTCTAGGTGTTGAGGTGACATGATGGATGGAGTGAAGACGAGGTCTGAAAGGATCAGTGAAATTGGAACTTTCGTAAAAGATGGATGAAGCATACAAATAATTCCCTTATTCACAAAAAGCACCTGCCAGTTTTGTTTGGTTTTTTTTTTTCCTCCTTCATGTAAAGGAAGAAGGAACCTGGAGTGAAACACCTGCCTTCAGTGAAGCTCCAGTGGCAGCCAAGCCAGGACATTGCTGCTGGAGCCTCTGCTGGGGGCTGCCATGCGGTGGGTTCACCTTTGTTTGCTCCTGCCAGCTCCATTCAACATATTAGAAAGACAACAGGAATGATAAATTTCCTTTTGTTGTCCATCTTCTTCCTGTAAAGCAAAACCACTGATGATTCTGTGTGAGTAGACAATATCTTTACACAGAGACCTGGGTTTGCTGTTGGCTTGGGCAGGGCATGATTGCAGATTGGCTTGGGGACATGGTTTAATGGTGGACTTGGCAGTGTAAGTTTTACAGTTGGACTCAATGATCTTAAATGTCTTTTCCAACCAAAACAATTCTATGATTCTGTGTGTGTAGGACACGGCTGGTCTAAGCAGCATCTGCTTGCACATGGTCATAACGTCCCTTCTTGGACACCCAGGCAAAACAGGGTATTCATGTCTGTATTCCACATTCAACTTGAAGCTAGAAAACATCAACACTGGCAAAAGGGGCTTATTTGGAGCTGTGAACGTAGGTCATGTGGAAGATCAGCGACCTACATTTCCCAGGTTTGAAACTGTGGAATAAATTAATAGTGGTTGAGTCCTGTGACCACCCTCCTGCTGTCCCTGAGATGGAAGAAACCACCTTCCAAGGTCCGGAATAGGGAGGGAGATGGTCTACTTTAGGGAAAATTGAGATGCACTAGACTGTCTGTGGACATCCGGTTTGTAAACCAATGTTGTGCTCATACTAAAGGGCTGTGAGCATCCCTGAGCAGCTGTTGGATGAGGAATCAAGGATGCCTGGGGTGTCGGTGGGAGATGTACCTCTCATCCCTTCAGCAATGGATAATCAAGGCTCACTACTATGGAAAAAGCTTGCCCTATGGAAATAGCTTGCCCTAGGTCAATCTGACCATTTTTAGCAGAGCGAAGTAGTGAACCAGGATCTCTCTTTAGGGAGCATGAAACAATGAATCCTGCTCCCCACTCCAAATCACAGCTCTAAGTTTCACTTCCACCTCTTGCCTCCAGGCCCATGTTCTGCACTGCTGCTTCTCCTGCCCCTCCTCAGGCTCTCAAGCACCCAAATGCCAAAACACTGGCTTGAAGGGATATGAAAAGATCCAAAATTAAGCTTATTTGTTTATTCATTGGTACTTTAATGTGTTTTATATAGAGTTGTCTCTTAATTAATTGGAGTGTCTCAGGAGACACCTGTCTGCACGCTTCTCTGCACATCCTGCCATCTGCAAGATCTTCTAGTTAGAGCTTTGAAAATGAAAACTGAGCATAGACTCAGATTCAGGAGTTGGAGCTGCAGAAAAAAAAAACAAAACCCACCCTTTGAAGCAGTATGAGGCTCAGAGGAGGATCAGCATCTTCTGCAGAGGCACGCTCAGGTCGTCAGTGTGTCATGCTCACGTGTCGCACGAGATCTAGATCTGCCACACCCGGTCCAAATACATCCTCCTGGATGTGTGTTTGAGGTTGGAGAGACAGAGCACGCTGGATTTCAGGCTGTATGGCTGTCTAGAGCCAGGGCACAAACAGTTTCTTGGCAAGTTTGGGCAATTAGCAGCCCTTTGTGAATCCCCAGCAGCCTGCGTGTTGCCACCTCTATGCAACTTGTGTAGTCTCCTAATTATTTTTTTACTATTTGCAATTGCCCAAGGCCTAGTGGAGGATGGAGTGTACGATACCCTGCTTACCTGTCTTGACATTAACTGAAGAATTATTAGTATTAAATATTTTACCTTATTTTTTTTAAGCCTCAGTGCAGAACATTTTCTAGAATTTGACTGCAAATCTGGACCCTGTGGCTTTTGTCAAAATACTAAATACTGAACTCCCCGCTTGCCTCCCTTCTGACATCGTTAATGATAATAATCATCCCCTCACAGCTGCTAATCCTCTTTGCATAACACTCTGCCACGTGCTGGTCTGAGTCTCCCTTGCCCTACGTGTTCTGCAATAATTTATATAGATTCAGTATAACCATGGAAATGACTTTAAACTGCTGTAAATGACCACAGAAGATGGAGGCCACCAGAGATGGGCTCACACTGTTCCGAGATGGCTTATCCAGTTATTGAGGTTTGGTCAGCTTGGAGTTGGAGTGTAGCTGCTGTCCTTCAGCATGGGTATGGCACAGCCATGTCTCAATGCCAAGGGGTATCTCATGCAAAGAGGAGATATCATTCATGGCAGAAGACACTTGCCAGAGCAAAGATCTCTCCCGAATCCTGTCTCAAAGGTTCAGACTTTGTTAACTTGCCTTGATTTTTAACACTGTCAAAATCTAGTCTGGTTGCTGTGTTAAAAACACACCCAAGCAAACAGAACCTGCAGGTGATTAGCCTGACCCCCTGCCTGAGACACCGATTTATTTTTTACATCTGTCTTCTTTTGATGTGCAGGTGTTAAGTCTCAGCTCATTTCATGCTCCTCTGTAAAACCATCTCTGAAGTGATGGGTCCCCTCAGACTAATACTAAAGCAATGATTGCAGCATCTCTGGGACAACCTTTGCGATGGGCACAGATTAATCAAGCACCAGTTATGGTGCAAATTCAACCTTACAAGAGAATAGCAAGACCTCAAATGCTCCCTTGTATAACTGTAACAGTCATCTTGTATTTAATGTTCTCCAGTAATCTATCTCCAAGAGCTTTAACAAGGTGGGCTGCTGTTTCTCTCCTCCTTTAGAGAATGAAGAGCTGCAGCAGAAATGCTAAATTATCTCCTCAAGTTCACACATTTTAAGGTCTGCCTAGTAGAACCAGGAAAAAAAATCCCATTAAATATACTCCTGATTTAATTTTCAGTTCTGTGCTTGAAGTTTTCCATTGGAACAACTTGAATTTTACAGATGTTCTTGACTGAGAAAAACCAAGTCATGTCAAGGTGATCCAACTTGCAAATTTTAGGCACATTTATCTGTGTGTGCCTTTGTGTAGCTTTCTCTTCTATAAAAATTGTGGCTTTTGTTTTCATTCCCCAAGAAAGCAAATGTTGAGACACTGCAGTGGGAATGTTCTTCTCCTGCCTGGTGGGTAGGATGGGATTAAAGCTGTAGAGGGATGGAACACA
>NW_010334405.1:5030-16679 GCF_000700745.2 Antrostomus carolinensis
AGTCTGTGCTCTTAAAAAAGAACAAATTTATGTCCTGCCTCAAAGTTTTGAACTGTCCACACCACACACTCAGCTTTATGATAACTATTCAGGTGTCCAAAAGGAAACAGCTTTACCTTGTGGTCTGTAAAAGATTGCTAGTCCAGGTCCTTTGGTACAGCCTTTCCCCATTTTCCCTCCTGGGAAATGCTTCATGCTGCAATGCTTCATTTTTTTAAATTTTTTTTTTTTTCAGTCCATTTACCAGCACATTGTAAAATCTTATAATAAATAATTAAAATTACAGCTGTCAAAACAAATGGCTGAAGTCCATTTTGGCAATGCTAAAACATGCCATCCTACCAAATTGGGTGGGGAGATTGTTTTTTTGTTGTGGTCTGGCAGCAGAGGAACCTGGCAGTGCCCTGTAATCAGCAACAAGCTTCCCAGTCATTAGTTCAAATTAGAGTGGCTCTGATGACAAGTCGAACGGCAACTCCAGCTTCTAATGGCTGAGGAAGGTGCAGATTGACCCTTCTCACAAGCAGAGCAGAATGGTTTATTTTGTCCCAATTTCTGAAAAGGGGAAGAGGCACGAAGCAGTTGTGTAACACCGTGTTTGGATGGGTTTGCAGCCAGGAGGTCCGGGGCCATCAGCGAGCACGTGGCTTTGGTTAAAGAAGAAGAAATGTTGGCAAGGACCAGCAAACTCCTGGGGTCTGGGAAGGTTGTAACCTCCACGTGTTTTGTAGACCATGGTCTCCCCAGTGCCCTTTCTTTGGGCTTCATTTCAGACCCATCTTTTCCAAAACAGAGCTAGGAAGACATTTCTGTTGGATGTAAATAAATATCGGGTTGAACAAATCCACTGGTGTAACGTGTGCAAGGCAGGATTTGAAATGTGCACAGCAAGCACAGGAGCTTCGAGACAACAGGGCTGGAGGTGGTAGGAGTTTCCATTTGGGTCTTGCTTAAAACTGCTGGTGCGGGTTCTGGCTCTCAAGGTCTCTGCTCCCAGCAGTACAGCAGTGAGACCAAGCTCCCAAGATCTCCTGAACCTCTGGTTTCTCTCCCAGTCATCATGCTTACCCTAAGGAGATTTTTCTACCTGATTTCTAACAGTGAAGGTCCTGACCCAGGAGCTGCAGCCATGGAGGAGATGAAAGTAAGTTTGGGCTGAGTATGTGATGTGAGCTCCAGATAAAAGCTGAGCTCTGCAGGGATGGGGAAGAGGAGTGCTGTGAGGTCACACAAATTTTTCACCATTCATATGATACATGGGGGTTTTGAAGTCACAGCTCTTGAACTCGAGATTATTTAAGAGTCTGAGCTTTCATTAGTACAACAAAAGCTGGGAGTTTCTAGCCCTCATGGTTACAGGGAAAAAGCTTGAAAAAAGACCCCAAGAACCAGAGAAACATAAGGAAATTAAAAATAGATGGCATACAGAAAGATTCCCACAGGTATTATTCCAAAAAAGTGTTGTGATTTGGGAGGAAGATTGAACTCTGGAGTTACCAGCTCCAGAGCTTGTACTTCCTTCCCAGGAGAGAGAAGCATCCTGAAACAGCAGGACTGTCTTATGGGTGTTTGCCCAGTTCTCCCACCCCTATCCTGGGTCACAATGACCCAGCTGCTCCCAGTCAGCATGGAGTTGAGTGTCCCCAAACCTGCCAGATGCCAGGTGTGGCAGAGGCTGGGCTGTCTCTGCTGTGTGCCTCTGTCTGGTGGCTGCTGCCTGGAAAGGATATTTTGGTAGTTACATAAAAAAGGAGCAGACCAGGGGTCCAGGAGCCAGGAAACCTGGGGTTTTGTCTCTGGCCCTGCCACTAACCTTCTGCCTGATCTGTGATGGGCCACTTAGACCCAGCCACCCTGACCCTGTAGTGCCAAAAAGACCCTGTGCAAGCACTTGGCTAAATGGTTTGCAGAAACACAGGATGCTCACCTTTGCTGAACACCAAGCTGTATTCTTAAGTATCTGGCTTTAGCTTTGGAGATGATGGTAAACTCTGTTTTCCTTATCTGTGGAGTGAAGATAATAACATTGGTTCATCATCATAAATTGCATCGAGTCCTTCGTCTGAGGCAGGAATGGATGTTTCTCAAAGAACCTCAGGCATTTTGAAGTGTAAGTCCCCATGAAAATCAGTTTGCAATTAATCTTAGATGATTTTTGAAATTATTTTCTCCCTGTATCTCCCTACTGGAGTGCAAGGTCTCATTTCTTGCACGTACTTCTTTCACTCTGGAGCAGTAGCATTTGCTTTCAAAGGTTTTCCCCAGCTCCTACACAGCTGCTAAGTAAGCCCTTCTCCAGATCCTGGAGATTTGGGGCTGGACCCACATCTCATGACTCCTTGTGCCCTCATGGGAGTGACCTCTGGGCACTACTGACTGGCTGGAAGGTGCTTCTCAGCCAGGAGCATCCCAAATCACTGCTGCTCTCGGATTTCTCTCCTTTCACGGATCTGGCTGAGCCCTTCGGGTGGCTTTGAAATGCCACCACCTCCCCTGGGACTTGTTAAAGTGCTTCATCAGTGCCCATCTTCCTCTGCAGGGATGACCTTTAACTCATCTCTGCTGTTGCTACCTGACTCGGATCACCTCAGAAGAAAGGTTGCCATGGCGATTTCATATTCAGCTCAGCCAAAAAAAGTCCAGCTTCTGTATCTTATTAAACACTCCCTTTCGAGGACCCTACATGTGGAGAGCCAAGGCCAGGGTTCACTGTGGTGAGGAGTTTGGTCACCAGGAGTTTCCCCGCCAGCCAGTGTGGCAGTTCCTTACCCCTTTACCAAGCCCAAAGGTTTATTTTAATTTTTTTTTCCATGTTCAGGTAAAAGCTGGGGGTTTAAAGCTTTTAGTATTACTATGAAAACACTCCTCTGCAAATGTCAATCTGCCTTTTCAAGGGGATTTTTCACAGCTCTAATCTAAACTGCGCTGTCAAATGTCAGGAGCGGGTGCTTAATGAGGATCAGTTGGAAGCCCTAATTGGATGGGTATTCAATGGGATCCTTTTTTTTTTTGGTTGTTGTTTTATCCCTGGGACTCTGTTTCCACAGAGATCCTCGTTAAATTTTAGAAGCTAATCTCTGTTTAAACTATAAACTTAGGGAACCTTGGTCCTTTAGGGCTGCTTGGAGCCATGGCTGTCGTGGGCTTTCATTGAATTCACCTGGAAGGCAGAGAGAAAACCCATTGAGGATGCTTCTGCAGGAGCAACAAGGACCATTTTGGAGTGTAGGCAGTTCTTTTCTTGCAAAAAGCTAAATAGCACAAACTGAAAACTGAGATCTAAAGGCACCAGGGTCCTGGGACTGATGGAGAAAGAGCCAGGAGTGTTGGGGTGGTTGGCCCAGGATTCCCTTCTCCACTGAGAAACGTGAATACAGAGGCGCATGAGGAAGGGTCCAGCTCATAGAGATGTTCACTGCATTTATCTCCAGCTGGACTGGGCATCCTCAGCAGTAGGCAGCAAACCCCTGATCCCTTCCAAGGCCATGAGCCACCCCAAACTCACAGAACCCCTTTGAAACAGCTAGAGACAAAGCCTGCACGTCCCACAGCAGCCTCTCTGGTCCTCACTGACTCCCTTCCATCACGTGCCAGCGTTTCCCTCCTGTAGCCTTTGTCAGAGGTAACAGGTGCTGCAAAAAATATTTTAGGGCGTCTGTCACCAAGCATAAATTGCATCTGGGAATGAAACCTCTCTGAGCCATCCAAAGATCATCCCAGCATCCTCCACATCCCACCTCCTGGCGCGTGGTCCCACTCTCCATCCTCTGGCATGTGCCACCTTTCTGGGGGCCAGATGTATCCAGTGGGGAAACAGCCGGTCAGCAGATCCCTGTGGTGGCACAGAAGCCCCCTCCTGCACTTTATTGTTTTGTGCAGCACATGTTTCCGAACAGGAAAACCTTTCCCAAAGGGTTTATTTCTCCATGTGAACTCCGTGTCCTGAACGCTTCTCTACAAACAGTTGTTCTTTGAATTTCCTTTCCCTCCGCTACAAAACAATTTATAGCAGATGATTTTTTAAAACATCCTGGTTTCCTTATAGTCGTGCTTTTATTGCGTTTTTAATTAAAACCTTGGGAAGACCATAAAAGACACATCACAGATGCAAGTGTTTCCATACCCTGTTTCACATTAAGCACTCATAAATAACCAAGCACCCCTGCAGCTCCTCCTCTCTGCCCCCTTTGCCCTGAAGCACTCGGGAGGGTCCACGTTTTGAACAGATCCTTTGGCTGGGAACTGGCTTCTATTCCAACACACATGTAACACCTTCTCTCCATCCCTAATTGCATTTCATTTAACCAATTATCAAAATGACTTCTTCCAAAAATAAACCACAGGATGTTCAGAGCCGCCTGGCTTCTCAGATGGTTTTCAGCCAAGAAAATTTGTGCCCTCCTGGTCTCTTCTGGAAAGCCCAGGAGCAGGCTGGCGTGCTCATAAATCTGCCCCTTCCATAAAATCCCAAGAAAAGATGTCCTGATGGCCGTACTCGAGGCAGGTGAGACACACAGGTTACAAATCACAATGCCTGCCCAGTCATTTCTAGGCGTTTGTTACGGCGTCTTAAGTCAGCAACCTCAACAACTCCCCTGGTTTCCAGCCAGGAATAAAAGCGCTGAAGGAAATCAGGCCACAGTAATTTCCCCAAACCACAGAGCTAACAGGCATGGTAATTAATTCTTTTAGTGGAGAGAGGGGTTTTTTTTCTGCTATGAACTCTCCCAGGGGCTGACACAATAGTACATCTCCTTGGCGGTCATCCCACAGCTTTAATCATGTGTCCCACACAATTCTGCAGAAAAAAATAATCAGAAATTTTTCCAGCATGGTGCCTGAAATTGAGCTGTTGAGGTCCATCCTTCAGAACAGAGATGGGACCTTTTGAAGTGGTGGATGAAATTTTGGTACTGGTGGACTTGGTGGAAGCTGCCTCTTGACTTCAGTGCGGTAGGACATGTCCCACCACACACTGGCTTCTCAATGCAAGGAACAGCATTGCATGCTAAGATCTGGAGTTTTGAAGGGGCTCATTATATGTTTTAAAGAAAAGAAAACATCCCAGTCCAGGGCTTGTGGTTAATATAGAGCTTGTAGGAGCAAAGTTCTTTTTTTCCTAGAGTAGTCTTAGTTATGGAAGAACTTCAAGAGTCCTTTCTCCAGCTTCCTTGAGTTTGTCATTGAAGATTTCCTGAATTATGCTTACAAACTTCTTTAAATATGATCACAGATGGAGCATAAATACCACGTTACTGAAGTTGAAGGACACAGCTTACTTTCTGGGGAATAACACAGTTCAATAAGCTGATACAGAATAACTAGGATGATTTTTGTTTTGCTTTTTTTTAACCATGTTTCCTTCAAAGCTTCCATCCATAACACAACATTCACCCACCCCCGTAACTAATTCATTATTTTACAGCAAGTAAAATCAAACAGGAGACAAATGACTGTTGTTTAGTGCCATTAGTTTCAATGGCTTTACACAATATTTGAGTCATTGGCTTGCCTCTTGCTTTGGAGGAATCCCAAATCTGGATGAATCTATGTGCATTATAAACCATCCATGGGGCCAGGCCAGGCCTGCCTAACAGATGGAGGTCCATATGCTTTGGCTCTGCACCCATATGGAACACTAATATGCAGTCCAGGAATAGAGCATGCCTCTTCTCCTCTTTTCTAGCAATTTCAAATCCAAAGTCATTTTCAGACACAAGCCGAGTTAAGCAAGTTCATCTGGAACCTGTGCAGCAAGACACTACAAGACTGATGGTCCAAGCACAATATTTTCCTTGCTCTGTGGTTCCTGCTAAAGCCCAAATTGCAACATTTTCTAGAAAGCATCGTGTCAGGCTTTCCAGAGTGCTAGTTAAAAAAAACCCCAACATTAAATTCCTATAACGTGCTTTAACCTTTGCTGCTCGAGTCGTGCAAGAACATGGAGTGCTTCATCGGCCCTCGCTGGAGGAATTTCTCCAGGCAACCAAACCAGTAAATAGCTGTGGAGATTTCACAATGCCTGGGAGGTCTTGTTTGCTGGAGGCACTGGATTAGTATCAGATGGCCTGCCACCATGTCAGCAGAGAGGGACTTAAGTTTTATAGCTGGGCTGCACTCTTCCAGCAGCACCGGAAGGTTTATTCTGGCCAGGGACTTTGAGGGGGACAACACTCCTAGCTGCTTTTTGGCATTCAAGGACACTGTTTGTCCTGGTGCCTAATCCTTACTCAGATTCTGTTTTTCTCATTGATACAATGCAACAGATACAGCTTGTTCCTGTTTTGAGCACGTGAGCAGTAAACTCGGTGCCTGCACTGTGTAATCTTGAAGGAGGTTGGTATCTCCTTTAAGATGGCATCTCCCTGACCATCCCTGGGCTATGCAGGGCCAGGGTGAATGTCCTCCTCCTGCCCTGTGCCTTTTTCGGGGGGTTAGAGATAGCTGCTGCTGGCTGGGTGCTGGGGATTCCTGCCCTAACCAAGAGGGAGATATTTCCATCCATGCTGTTACTTCGTGTTTATTCTCCACTCATGCACAAGGTCATGAGAGCATCCTGGTGGGAAGGGTTGGTGGATGCTAATTGCAATTCTTGTAGAAGTGCTTGTAGATTTGCTTGATGTTAAGCAGCTAAAAGCATCTGCCTTCAGCTGGATTGTGAATGTAATTGGCATGTGACAGCTTGACTTGTGTACTGGGATAGGTTTGATGGAGCTGAACAGTAGTTACTCCAGCTGGAAACGGAGCTTAATACCGAATGCCTTGATGTTTCAAATACTAGGGGAGAAGTCCAGCCTTTTGGGAGGATGGTGGGTTTTTTGGTTATCACTCAGGCCTTTGTCCAAGCTCTTTTTTTGCATGCATGGGTGACATATAACTGTCTGGGGTGGAGAGAAATAAGACACGTAGTCCATTTCCTGCTCATGGTGGCCTCTCCAGTCTAGAGCTTAACCTGGGAGTGCTGTAGTATCCACAGGGAGGAAATGACCCAAGGTGGAGCTGGGACATGAGCTATCCCATGACTGGGCTTGCCAACTCGTGGGTGCCCATTTGTTTTCATAGGGAAAAATAAGATTCAGAAGAGGTGGAGAAAAGGAAAGTTAGAAGGAATTGGCTGTGGTCAAAAGGGGGAGCCCGAAGTGAAATTCCACTGTCTGGTGCCAAGGGCAATAGATTAACATTTAGAGGTAAAAATATGTGTTAATAAACCATTTATAAATGTGAGAAACCGAACAAGGAAACCAACCAAAACATTCAAAGAGCTGAAAAATGTGTGGTTTAATAAAGTGTTACTCTGGAGACCGTGGTTATGTGTCTGGTTTTACCTCCTGACATTGAAGGGCACTGGAGCAAACCACTTCCCTTCTGTCTCCTGTGGGTATCTCAAAGCCTTAAGCTTTAATTGCTATAGTTTCAACGCTTTCTAGCATGAAATTGCATCGTTTAAATTTTAAAAGGAGTGGTGGTCAAAAAAATAACATCTATATATCAAGAACCATAGAGAGTGCAACCTTTTTGAGACTATTTTGCACAAAATTAAAATTGAATTTGTATTGAGATCAACTGAAACCATTTATGTTATTTAAGTGAGCCGGACTGAAGTCCGTAGTGCTCAATGTTATTCCCAAGCTGTATTGAAAATGCAATGTAAAAATGAAAACAATTTTCATCACACCTTCAAAACAAAATATTGTGTCTTTCTGATTTGCAAGATTGGTGTGTCAAAAAAGAAAAAAAAAAAGATTAGAACATTCTGTTGGTTTTTTAGCACTAAAAAAAAACCCCCTCAGGCAGCTTGATTTTTTTTTTTTTAATTGTAATTTGATTCACAATGATTATTTGTGCTTTGTTCATTAATATCTGAAGCAGAGGATTGGTTATTGACCCTGCCCCAAGCCCTGGTTGATGAAGCATTGAAGGGAAGGTGAAGAAGATACAGGCAAGATATCCCTCAGGAGAGCAACAGCCACATCACTAGATATGTATATGTGTGTATATATATATATATATATTTATAGGAAGAACAAGAGTGCTGTGCTAGCACATTCCTCCTCTGCACTGCTCTGCAGCACACGCACAGAGCAACGAGCGTGGCGAGAGCTGAATTAAACTTCTTGTCTGAAGGATCCTCATTCAGCCTGGACAGGTCTGTAATGACAGGTTTGCTCCTTCAGCTTTGCTCAACAGGGACCAAAATCACCAGAGTAATCAAGAGGAGAGGAGAGGAGAAGAGGAGAGAGCAGGCACTCACCACGATGCTCAGCAGCGTCGGAGGGTGCGGTGAGATTTCATGGCCAGGCTGTTAGCCTGGAGACACACAGAAGCTTGTGGCAGATCTGAAGGCTGGGATGCAACTGAGCAGACCATGTTTAAAAACCAAGGCAATTCAAGCAGCTGCGCTTCTGCATGTTGCATGGTTGAGCAGGCAAGATCAGACCCTTATCCCCAAGCTGTTGTTAGGGGAAAACACACCAGTGAGGGAAAGGACATCGGGCTTGGCCAGAAGCACTGTTAAACTATTGCTCCAAATAGACACGCTGAGAAAAACAGCCCCAAACTGGGCTCAGCTGTGTGGAGACTCAAGTTTACCTCCATTTTACAAGTTCAGGTCATTTGTTAGCACCCAAAAGCCTTTTGGCACAAATGTGTCTAGTCCATGAGAGAGCGCTCCCCATCCTAGAACCACCAGCATCACCAGGTTGGGCTGGCCTTGCTGCTGGAAGGAGCAGCAGGATCAGAGAATGGTAGGGCTTGGGATGGAGGAACAAAGATTGAAGGGAGCTGCCACTGTTGTTCAGTGCAGTTAAGTACATTCATGGTGCAACACACAGACCCATATCCCTGCCTGAATAGCATCAATACTCTTTTTTTTTTGTTTCTCTCTTGAAAACAGGACAGCCTCAATCAGGCATGAAGAAATTAATCAAGCAGCAGCCTGATGTGACCATCAGGTCTCCATAGCATCTGTCTTGCCACAGCCCTATTGCTGCTCAATGGCTGGGGGGTGCCCCAAAACAGCCCAAAGAGCATCCACCACCTGCCAACACCACCTCTCCCTGTGCAGAGCAGAAAGTGAACCCAAACCTCCGCTCCTGCTGCTCACAAACAGCACATGGGCTCTACAGCTCGCTGAGCTGCAGGGGTTGGGGGCTTGGTGGAACCAGGTCCCAGCTATTTGCTGGAAACAGAGATGATAAAAGTGTTTCCAATGTGAGAAGCCACTCAAAGAACCAGATTGGAGGAGCTGACACAGCCCACTAAAGCCAGGGGAAATTTCTAGATGTTTTTGTGCATATAAACTCAGTAGGGACCAACTTGGATGGCAGCGAGGTGAAATGGGAGCTCAGCCATTGATTTCAATAGCTGCAGCATCTTAGTCTTGCTTTAATGTATTTTTAAAACTGGGGTGAGCAGGACCCATTCTGGGAATAGAAACATCACTAGCAATTTCATCCCCCTGAATAATTTTGCCTATAACTTGCCTGTGCTTTGACCCAGAAGCTGCTTCAAGGGCACCAGAAATCCCTCCTCCCATCCCCTTTACACTCCCCGAGCACACCCCGCGTTGCAGTGCTGTTGGATCCAGCTCAGGAATCTCTGTAGGCACAGCGAGGACATCCTGGTGGCTTCAGATGTCCCCCTGGGAGAGCACTGACACCCACCTCAGATGTGCAAATAAGCCCAGCCTTCCTCTCTCCTTCACTGGCAAAGGTTGCAGGGTGTCCTCGTTTAATTGGGATGGCATTTTGAGGTCTTGCCTCCCTTCTCGCTCTTCTAGTCAATTAAAAGAAGTTTTTTTTTTAAAGAAACAAACCACAAACCCTGCACATTTGTTTCAATTTTTTTTTTTTTTGTATTTTTATTTAAAAAGAAGGTTTGCTAACAGCAATCAGTGGCCCAGGCCCTTCAATACAACAAGCTGGCTTCAGCAGTCCCTGTGGCTTCATCCTTAGTCTATCCCTCCTCCACGCTGGGGACAAACCAGGGAATTATCTGGCTTTAACAACCACTCCTGAATCATGGGAAGTTCCTCAGGATTGCAGACTACTTCCACCTTGCAGTTTTACTCTCTGTCTCCTCCTGTCTTAGGAAACCCCAACAACTTAAGCTGAGGTTCACAGCCAGGTTTAGCTTTATCGTGCAACTAAACTCAAGTAAAAAATCTTTTAAAAGCCAGCTTAAAAAAAAAAACAAAACAAAAAACCAAACCATAAAAGAAATAATTTGCTGGAGTTGGAAAGAAACATCCCCTCGGTGGCAGATGAGCCCATATTTGTCCACTATAATGTTGCTTAGACCTTAATCTTAGGCATCTTCATCTGACACTAATTAGCAGGCTGGAGGCTCCTACGGGTACAGTAGCTTCTACATCCCAAAATATGAAAGCAATTTTTTCCTTTTACCACTCGAAGCATTCAGTTTTTAAAGAGACAAATGTCAAGTATTTCAGTCCCAAACTGTACACTTTTTAACTTAAAAAAACCACAGCAGTAAGAGGAGGCACAGAGGTGATGAGACCCAGCCATGAAAGCATTGCAGCACATGCCTGAGGCTCGCCTGTGTAGGGTTATTTGCTCTCCCACAAATTAAACCCAAACTGCACTCACTGAACCCCAGACTCACCCGCATTTTGGCACTGAGCGCTAATTAGGAGACAAATAGAGTAAGCTATGGAAGCAGAAAATTAAACTGGCTAATCAGACCAATCTAGTTGCTCAAAATCCCCAAAACTTGAGAGAAAAGCAAGCGTGGTTATAAACATTTCTTGTATTTTGGGTTCTTTCTAGGAAAAATAATAATAAAAAAAAGGTAAAAGATTATTTCTTTGATGTTCATCACTAGGCAAGCATCCCATCAGGATCCATCTGACATCCTATTTAACTGTTCAGAGGAAGAGCTAATCGGAGCTTGAAAGAAAGGACAGAGTGGGACTTCAGGAATAGAGAGCTGTATGCTGGTTCTTTGTGGAGAAAGTGAAAATAAATTATTTAGACTTGACAAAGTCCCTTGAAGTCCTGCAGCCTTTCTGCTCGGCTGGGTCTCAGGCCTATCAGCAATACTTCAGTGGTTATTTCTGAAGGGGGAGAGAAGGCAGGCTGCTTAGCAGGTAGCATTTGGGAATTAAGAGCTAGATGTACTTATGGTTTTCATGAGCCCTGACAGATGTTGAGTGTCTTTGACTGAGGCACAGAAAGACACTTAATACTAATGGTGCTGGTTTGCAACAGCAAACCTCCTTCCTGCCACGTTCCAGCACCTTTGCTCCTTTCTAAATTGCCCCTTAGGAAAGGAAGAGAAAATACACGCTCAGTGTCCTCCTCACCATCCACCCGGCTCAATGCCGATGCGTCTGTTCTCTGGAGGTCCTCACATCTCCTCTCTGAGCAAATGTCACCGGGATCAGCTTAGCACAGCTCCCCACCACCTCCTGGAGATCAAGCTGCAGCCCAGGAGGCTTCTCCCTCACCTCTCCGAAGGCTGCGCTCAGCCCAGTGGTCCATGTTTTGGATGGATCCATGTGTGACTCTACTGAGCACCAGTCCCTGCCAGGCAGGAGATGGGTCCTGCTCAGTGCCACAGACAGTCCCTCGGCTGTGAGAGCCACCAACAAACCTTCCCTTCCCTGCCCACCCCCCCCCCCGCCCCCTT
>NW_010334405.1:16696-17088 GCF_000700745.2 Antrostomus carolinensis
GGGGCCAAGAACGTGCCTTGCTGCAGAGTGCCAGCGTCCTTGGCCAAACAAACTAACTACCAACCTCGGACCAGTCACAACAAACGGCTTAACGTTTACCCATCACCTAACATACCTTCAAAAACCAAGGCCACCTTCACACCTTTTGGATGTAGGGCAAACGCCCTTCTGAGCCCAGCAAGCCCACAGCAAGGTGTCTTGCCCACGCCAGTCACTCCAGATGCTCCCGCATCTCTCCTGCCTCTTCCTTGGTGAACACCAAACAGTTATAATACTCAGGTCAATATATATAGGTACCACGTATATATATTTGTGTCGCTGTTCTGCGCATTAACAAAGACAACCAACCCCACCAGGCACCACTCGTCCTTTCCACCCCCTCCCCTTCCTCC
>NW_010334405.1:17121-31365 GCF_000700745.2 Antrostomus carolinensis
CCCATCGCACTCCCCCACTGTCAGCTTCAAGGCTCCCTGCTGGTGCAGCGTCTTTAAGGCTTTGAACTCCAAGGGCATGGTGTGCGGGCTGGCCTGCGAGGTGTAGCCGTACTTCAGGCTGTCGTAGTAGTGGTACTTGACTGGGTTCTGGTTCTGGTCCAGGGGAAAGGGCCAGAAGCCGTAGAGATAGATCTGGTTGCAGAATCGAGTGGCTAAGGTGTACATGAGGAGGCCGGTGGTGGGTCTCTTGATGTGCACCTTGTTCGTGAGCCAGTACCTGCAACGGGAGAGTAAAGAGTGTTATTTCCTGCCTCCCACGAAGCTTGTGTCTTGCACATTTTCTCTTTCTAACCTTTGACTGAGATATATTGGTAATTCAAAGTGAGAGGTTTCTGACTAGCAGAAGAGTTCTCCATGCCAAGAAAAAGGCTCTCTAGGGATTGCTTCATGAATAAGCATCCTCCTGCTCTCTGTCTGGCAGTTACATCACACTTGTTGCTATGGCATTGGAGCATCTCATACCTCGGCAATCCTTTATGAAAAACAAATTGCTTGCAACGCTGGCCTTCAGTACTTCAGCCTACAATTATCTTCCAATCAACCTCAGAGATCAATACCACAGACCAAACCATCTACATGTCAAGTAGACTCCAGCAACCCCTCGAAGCAGACACTCTCACACATAAGCTGATGATTTTCATTGACAACTGAAGATTTTTATCTGACAGTAAACACAACAGGGCCGTAAAAACATTTGCCTTGAACTAAAGGGTCACCAGACTGAACGAGCTAAGACACACCGCTGTGTTCCCGTTACACCCAGCAATTGCTGCTGTGATCCTGGACCAAAATACATCACCACGCTCTGCAGCATCAGTCCAGGAGATGCACAATATGGCATGTTTCAATATATAACGTGCGATACGGAGGTCAGCTGTGCTCGCTGCTGAGGAGTGCGTTAGTTTTGATGAGAAATGGCCAAAAGAAGAGGGGGAAGAGACACCCTGCAGTGATGCACGAGCAGAAACAGTATCAACAGTTGTATTTTGGGCTGCCGATAAAAGTTATTGCAGCATCAATATCCTGTAAGAAAATGCTTCCAGCGCCCAGTGTTTATTGCACAGGCAATTTATCTGGTTTGCTCAGCAGAAAAACACTGTCAGAGGAGCAATGTCAGAAAGCAAAAGGTCTGGAGGAGGTAGAAGATATCCCCCTTGGGTCCACTCCCTCCTCCCCAGCATGGCGGGTGGGGATGGCGCAGGCAGCACATCCCACCACGTCACAGCCCATTCAAGCCCTCGGATTATTTTTAACAGATATTTCAAGGGACCTGAGTTCAAGTGAGCGACCAGCAGCTTTGGATAGAAAGCACGCAGAAGCGGAGCAAAGCACATGGCATTTCTGTGCTCTCACCCAGAAGTTTGGGATCCTGAGCTGGGTCCCATTCCTGCACACGGAGCCACGGGAAGTGTCTTCCTCCTCATTCACACTTTCTGCCTGGCTCCTGAGGGTCTGGCACTCAGACAGCGGGAACCCTTGGGAGAGTGGAGCCTTAATCCTGCAAATTAGCTTTTCACGAAAGCCATTAAAATTTAGCAACCAAGGCACAAAACGTACTTGCTTGTTCTCAGCCAGATAAGAGAAAAATTGACTTTTCTGGTGAATCAAATTCTGGAAGCAGAGTGACTGTCTCAGCACGTGCAGGAAGGGCACAGCAGAGTTTACTGGGGTCCCACACCCCAGGGGTGTCCACATGCCTGTAGCTTCAACAAAAGACAAGTACAATGTTTTGGGGAGGTCCTCTTTGTCTGACTCATCTCCTCAGCATCCAGCATGAAAAAGGACCAAGAAACTGGGGGAAAACTGGTGAGACCCAGTATCTCAAAAGCACAGCATTAGCATTTTGTGGGCTTGCCCAGCCATACAGGTTGTGCTATGGGGACACAGCAAAGCTCCCTGTGGTTGGTGCCAAGGCAATCTTCTCCCACAGGTAGTCATAAAACACCCTCCGTGATGAGTTTATGGGTAAGCACATTAAACCCAGGAGGCGGAGAGAAATAGGAGATTATCACAACCATTTAACACTGTGAATTAGGGGATCCTAATGCAGCAGGGAAACTACCTGGGAAGAACTGTCAAGCCACCTTAACCAGCTGGCTTTGGGGGAAGACAGCTGTCTGGTTTGTCCTGTAGCTGCTTTAGCCTTAAAACTCTCCTTCTATCAATTTACCAGCTGGAGCACAGAAAGATACTGGTGACCTTGTACCTGTCCAAAATATTAACTTCCAGGTTTTGTTGAGAATCCATAAAACCTCTATGAATGTATGACAACCTCGACAGCATGACGAAGTGACCCGTGCACATGGGTACAGGACATTCATGTGATCACCGATGTTTCAAGTGTATTAATGATGATAAAAATGACCTGGGTCAAACACAGAAGCACCCTACAGAGGCATGCCATCCTCTCCAACCCAGCATGCATGAACAGCCTCACCAAGACCAACAAGCGTGTGCAACCAGCACCCAGAAGCAGCCCTATGAAAACCAACCCAGCGTATCCACCTCAGCACACACAACTAGGGAGCACTGACTCCATAATACCAGGGTAGGGAACAATGACAATTCATTTTCTTAGAAAAAAAATTAAATACCAGGCTCTTTAATCTGTATTTCCCTTTACTGCAGGCATGGCATTGTGAAAACTAGAAGGATGACAAACGTCGCTCTTACAGCATAATAAATTCTCACTGCTGGCTGCAGCTTTGGGAAGGGGTGACAGACTCCAGGCTGTCCCAGCCCACCCTCACAGGTAACATACATAATATATAATGCCCAAACCATAATACAGGCCATGCCACAGCACTTGCAATTTGTTTCCTGGACAGCGAAGGTGGCAATCTTCTGGTGAGATCTGGGGAATACTTTTTAATGACTGGTTTGTGATGGAAGTGTGGGACCTGTGCACGAAAATCTCCCTCTTATCTCTCCCACCACTGGCCAACTGAGAGTGGCCACGTTCCTGGTGCAGGAGAGAACAGCTGGGGATGGAAATAAAACCTAATTAATTCTGTAAATCCAAATGAGGTTGTCTGGGCGCACACGGGATGCTGTGTCAACAGCGCACCTTTAATATGTGAGGTCTGGGATTTTAATTAGGAGGAAAGATAATCTTGAAGCAGGCAGTAATTATTTTTCAAATTGGCTACACCAATCACCATAACTATTAACTGCAACATTTTATGGAAAGAGATAGCAATTAAAAGAGAAGAGCAAAGAGCGGTCCTGAAACCCAATATCTCCTTTCTCAGAGCCGTTCTCGCAGCACGGACCTCTTTCAAAAGCTGGTGCTGTGTTGTTTCTGTAAATAAACCCTCAGGGGTGGAAGCAGACACAGAGATAGACTGGTGCCTGAGCGGGATGCAGTTATGAACAGGAACCGTGATGCTGTCAGGCAAAAATTGTCCAAGACAGCTCTTGTTTTGGATCATGATAGTGACAGATGGAAAATGCCATCAGATCTTCAAGGCCATCTTTTGTAAGGAGGCAGCCTAGACACAAGCCCTACCACAAATTTGAACTAATACTTGATAGTAGCCAAGGACAAAGGCTTCAAAACCACCAGATCAGAGAGTCTCATCCTAGCTGGTTGGCAGTTCTGGTTGCTCCTCAGCAACATCAATTTTCCAAAAGGTTTACAAGAAACTGAAGAAGTCTCCTCAGCAGAACTGCATAGCAATGCTGCCAGCTGCCTGGCCATCAGAGTGTGTGCCTCCTGCGAGGGGGCTGCACTGCACCACGGGGGTACCGACCACTGTATATGGACCTTAAAGCCCAGTGGGAATCCTTCAGGAGACAAAACGCCCCAAAACTGCCCCTAGGAAGCTACAACTCCCACCCGAGCCAGGGAAGGTGACAGCCTCCACACTGTATATCTGGAGCATTCCAACCACGTTCATCCTCCCCCAGCATCACCAAATTCAGGGAGCAGAGCCTGGCCTTGATTTGGGCTGAAACGCTGGGTGTGAAACACCTCCCTGCAGGCAGTGTTTGAGGACAGCAAGGGCAGGGTCCAGCTCTGTGCTTACCCATCACCTCCTGAAAGTGTCTGAGAAAACCCTCAACTAACTTGTACCCTCCAGGTAAGGGTTAATCTGCAGGCTAAAATGAACAGAAAAAAATCAGGCCAATGAAGAAATCAAGTTTCAGCGGTATCAGCTGCCTTATTTAGTGATAGAAATCTGAATAGCTGAAATAATGCAGTTTCAAACCCTTTTTAAAACAGCTTATTCATAAAAGTGCGATACAAACACAAGCTGCTGTAGAAGTGCTAGTCCTTGACTGTCAGAAGCATATTATCAGTCTGTCACACACATCCTGCCCCCATTAATACTCATGAAAAACCAGCTACAGATAATCAGAGCAAGTGCCCCAACAGTGCCCTGCACTCAGGTTGATGGAGGTGAGGACAGGACCTACCAGAGCTGGTAGGGCACAGCATGTATCTCAGCTGCTGGGTGGATGGAGATGAAGTGTTGGAGCCCAGGGAGCAACTGCTATCCCCCATCCAGCTTCTCCCAGCCCTTTTCTGTCCATGTATCCAGTCTCCTCAGTCACCTCCACCAACACAGCCAAGAGCCATGTACAGTGATGAGAACTGTGCTGGACTGGTAGGAATGGGCAGGTCCCTGTCCAGATTCATACTAATGCTGACTCCAAAAACTGGATCTGGAATCAGAGTTGGGCTTTATCCCTAGGCTGGGCAAAGCCCAAACACCAAATCAAGCTTCTATATCCAGACTGGATCTGTACCATGTGCTTTGGGTCTTGGTGCAAGTAAATCAACACTGAGTCATGGATAAATAACTGTTTTCTTCTCCAGGTCTTGAGTTCTGTGATGCCCTTTCAAACACACATGGTACTCAACACCCACAAGTTAAAGCATTTCCAAACAGACAGAAGAGGAGGAAAGTAACTGGGAAGAGGATCATCCTACTTCTTTCCCCTTTCCTTCCTATGCCTCTCTCCTTCTGACAAAAAAAACCCAAACTAAATCTTCCCAACTAACCAGAACAAATTAACTGTCTTGGGGTTCCAGTGCAGACACACCACAGCTCAGGTACAACATGCCTCAAGAGCAGGAGGTACGAGAATAAATGCTCACACAAAGATTTACTTGTGGGATATCCACTGATCTAACCCACACGTGGCTTTACAGGGCGCCTGTACTTCCCCACATTCTACCCCAGTGACACACTTGTGAAGGGCTATTTCCACCCCCTACACCTTCTGGTCATCTTCATCCTTCACTTGAGTGCAGGATCACTGTCCTTAAACCTCCTGTGGGAGCAGAGAGGAAGGGTTTTAAGGCATGAGACCCCAGGGGCAGACCCTTCAGGGGAAACTCTAAGTGTAGGGGACCATAAGGGAGGAAGCTTGAAGCTGGTTTAGAAACTCCACAACTGGGTGACATTGGCTAATCAACAGCAGAACCACCTCAACATGGGGAGTGAGAAAAGACGAGCCTGTGGAGGGATGCAAAAGAGCACAGTGATGTGATCAAAGCAACAGGTTATGAGAATAACCTGCACACGTGTGTCCTGCATGGCTACAAGCAAGGCAAGGCTGTTGGAAAAGATGCGGCATAATCGGGACACCAGGAGAGGAGGGACCAGGAGGGTTTCCACCACAGCTCACAGATGAGAAAGGCAGTGTCCTAGCAGCATTGCTCTGAAAAATCAACACAGGTTTAGGTGTTGTTTGGGTGCAAGGACCCAGAGAGACACCTGAGGCAAAGACAAATCCATCTTGTACCCCACCAGGTTGCACTTCTGAGGATACATGGCAGAGCTGTGCTATGCAAGCTATGGACCTTGAGCAAGGCAATAACTGGTGTGAAGAGCACGCGTGAACTGTCATGGCTATTTGGATGTTAAACCTAATGGCAGACCTAGCCAAGGAGCTGGAAGATGTATTGATTTTTTAATTTCTTTTTTTCTTCTTTCAAGAAGCTCTTAACAAAATCTTATGGGATTATACTGGGTTACTGCCAAAAGATCCTCATGATGGACACAGTGAGAAGTGCCAGACTAGATTACACAAGGCAAACTGAAAAGTGTCCATGAATTCTCCACAAGGAGCAATAGTCAAACCTCCAGACACAATTATTTTCCCTTGCTTCCTGCATTTCATGTTATTTATTTGACAAAAGCTGCTTGGCAATAGGGATTACAAGGCTTTTTGGAGACACTAACAGATGACTTATAAGGGCCTTGCTTGCTTCCCAGCCAGGAACAAGCACTACACTCTCCAGATGAATTGCTCAGGAGATCATTTAGAGAATTGCTCCAAAGTGAGTCACACACCCCCAAAATGCACAGCAGCATCCCCATAAACTGGCTCCTGCCACGGCACAGCTCTCCTCCTCATCCTTAGCTAGAGACTCGGCTTCCTTCTGAGCTCCTCCATCGAAATGCTGCTGGCTCTCTCCCCTCCTGGCGTGAAGATAGGGAGTTTAACTGCATAAGAAAAGCTTCCATCCTGTTGCACAGATTATCCAGAATCATCAACACAAACAGCTATCAGCAAACATTTAAGGCACTCTCACAGCTAGGAAGGTGATGCCTCAAATGATGCTGTTGAGGACAACAAATCCAAATGCCTTTTACTTATCTCAGCAACGCACGCTCTACAAATACCCCAAATGCACTGAAAATTATAGGAAAAAATGCTCAATCGCCACTGAAAGGCATTTTGGTCTGGGGGAAAGTAGAGCAGGACAATACTGTGGTTCAAGGAGGAGTCAAGAACTCAGAAATGTATTTCACTGGAAGTGAAGGAAGAAGAGAAAAGGCAAAGCTTTTGTAGTTGAATTGAAGTTGGCTGAGATAACATTAATCTTTGTAGAAAGTGTCATTCCTTAAAAAAACCAAATATATATATATATATCTATATTTCTATCTATATATATATAAAACAGTGGCTTGGCTGAAAGACTTCCCCCATTTCTTTGTGATTTCCAAATCACCTTCTGTTATAAAGGGTAGCTTTATCCAGCAAAGGAGAAGACAGGACATATCTGCAACTGCAGCCCACGGTAGCACAGAGAGATATTCTGTGGGGCTCTCTGCGTTATCAATTCTCTGCTGCACGCCACAGGAACAAAATTTACGTGTTTCACAAATTTCACATCTGTCAAAGAAAAGCATAATGCTACGAACCAGCGTGTTCCTCAGAGAGAGCTGGAGAGACAGTTGTTGGAGACCATATCCCTGTAACAGCAAGGAGCTCATAAGCAGAAATATATGATGATCTTAGGAATTAGACACTATCACAGAAGATGAGTAAGTAAAATCCTAGTGATTCTGGTCACTTTGGCCTGAGGAAAAGCTCCTTCCTCATCCCAAACTACATCATATCAATTACCCTAAGCTCATGACAACCCTATAGGTACCTGAGAGACTTCTACATAGCACCAAGAGCATCAGCAAACCCCGCTCCTCAGCTGTGGCCAGTTCATTCAATATTGCCTGAATCATTCCTAAATCCATCCAAGTCCAAACCTGAGGAGATCACACCAAGGAAAGGGTTAACGTTGACTCTAGCCTTCCCCCAGAACTGCTCCTCAGCCCTGGGTGGTCCCTCTGCACAGTTCCTTGGCCAGGTCACAACACACTGGGGAGGTGTTCAAGTGCTCCCATCAGTTCCAGCTAGCTGAAGGGCCTACAGTTTTAATTATATTAATCGTTAATTAGCAGGAAATCCTGCTGATGAGTGTGAGAGCAGGAGGGCAGGTCAGGCAGCAGCTCCCTTGGTTTAGAGGGCAACTCCTGATGAGGATTAGGACTGGTTTCTGTGGTTATAATTGAATTAGTGCTGCCTCAGTGCAGCCACGACCCACCCCACAGCAGTGACCAGCCCAAAGGACAGGACTGAGGTCTCTGCTGTAGCTCAGACCAGGTATTAGAGCCTGTCATCGGCATCAGCCAGTGTCTGACCACGTGCTGGTGCCACATCCGTCCCAGACGCCCACCAACACTGGCTACTTCTCTCACTTACTGGTCTGACTGGTTCCATCCCTCTGAACCCCAGCAGGTTTTCAGAAGCCTGAATGCCATGTTCCTTGCACAGGACCCCATTAAAACCCACAGGAACACTAACATGTGCAAAAGGAGGACATTACTCCAAGCCACACATGAGAAGAGTGCATCACTCCATGCACCAAGAGACAGCTCTAAACCCCTGGGCTTGTCCCAAAATCCCTGCATCCCCTCCAGCCAGGCAGGACTTGCCAGCCTCCAGTGGTGGCTCCAACACTGCTCCATGGGAGAGGCTCAGGGACAGCTGGAGTGCCAGCCAGCCCGGCCAGACCACAGGGCTGCAGCACAAGAGGGCCAGGAGGTTCCATGAGTTGGAAGATAAGCTCAGCAGCAGAGCTTATCGAAGCATCCTCCTCCTCCTCTCCCACAGGAAAGCGATGCCCAGTCCTTGCCAATCCCTCCACAAAGCTTCCTATGGGAAGTTTCTGTCACCGGGAATTGTTGCCAGCACAGGATTAGCAGCCTGTTGATTTAAAGGGCTTATTACAGGAGCTTAATTCTATTTTGACAGATGAAAGTAAGTCAATTACAGCTAGAAATAGCTCAGCATTTGGGTTGTGTGGTTTTGGGTTGGTTTTTTTTTTCCCTTCCTCTCCTCCCTTTCTGTGAGTTGTGGTATCATTTCCTTCCCTTTCTTTATGTCAAAGCCAGCACTTTCAGTAAGATGCCTCTCCAGCCCAGGGAAACCTCAAAGACAGGCACTTGGGGCAGACATGGTTCATTTTGCCCATTATTGTTGCCTGGAATGCACCACACCACCAGAGCCTCCACTCCTCCCAGCCAGCCTGGGCTGCCTGTGGAGCTGCTCTTCACACCCCTCTCCCTGGAGCACCTCCTTAGGCTTGCTCCTGCAGGAAATGACCCCAAAATCCATCCTGTGCCCACCCCCTGCACTGACACATAACCCAGGCTGGGACAAAGCAACACCCAGCATGGCCCAACTGACCAGAGGAGCTCAGGCTCAGAGGTGGGTTGGAGAAGAAGCGCTCAAAGTGATCACGAAACATCAGTGCTGAGGCTTAGAGGTGGGAGCACCAGTTGCATGAGTGAATTCTCATCCCAGGAAAGCATCAGGGTCTAGTCAGGACTGGAGAGGACAATTACTGCCCCTAAGCCATCTCCAGCATAAGCCACATCCTGCCTAGACTCCCCAAATGCCTGATGAATCATAACTCTCCCCACAGAAACAACACAAGAAAACAAAAACCTACACCACTACCAAGCTACTTACACAGAAGTCTCACTCCTCAAGCTCTCTTCCTTTTATAGCCTCCCCATCCCCACCACACCTGTGTCTCCCACACACCTGGTTGCTATGAGAGAGCAGAAAGATCCTTTCCTTCCTTCCTTCCCAGTAAGTCTGTTCACCACCACCTGGCCCTGTTTATCTGACCAGTAGGACCAGACCATGTCAGTCACTTTCCTAGGCTGGTCATTTAAGATGAGTAGTACAATTAACACCACTACAGGAGCATGGAGGTGACTTGTGAAAAGCCCTTGATTTTCTGCTGAGCCCATCCAGCAGGTTGCCATGAGCAACCTGACCTGAGGAGCTGTGAGAGACTTGCACGTGTCACTTAAGCACAAAGTGACAAACCTTGTCACTAACTCTGTAGACCACAACACACATTCCTCCAAGGAGAGCCCTTACTGTAGGTTGGGGAGTCATCGTGGTGACATCCAGCCTCACAGCCAGCAAAGTACTGGAAGACTTAGGCTCGTCATATTGCATGGCTAAAAGACCTCATGCTCAACAGAGCAGAATGGGGAGACCCTGCTTGGGAGGTGGTCTCCAGTTCTCATCTAGAGAACAGTCACTGCCTGTGGAGTCCTTCTCATGTTCTGCAGAAAGAAACAGCTCCCACCGCTTGCCTCCAACACAAACCCATTGATTGCTCTCCAGCTCAGGAGGCTCAAGAAATCCTGGGTCCGAGCACACCAGAAATGCTCTCACCCTCGGACAGCATGCAGCAGGCGCAGCGAGGGGTAGGCAGTCCTGACGTTGATGTGATGCTTCAGGATGAGCTCGTTCACCCACTCCACTCTCTCCTTGCCCCCCTTGGCCATGAACGCCGGGATCCAGAGGATGCTGCCATTGAGGCTGTGGAGGCGTTGCAGCAGCTTCTCCCTCCAAGTCTCGTTCACCAGGTCCTCGAAGGCCCGTTGGATGACCGAGGGGTTCATAGTCACCAGGTCCGTCTTCATGCCCACGTCCTGTGAGTACTCCTGGACAGGGGCCAGATTGCACCTGTGAGAGGAAACACCAAATAGCCCTTTACAACGGACATCAGAGTGGGCAGTGACAAACACGAGGGGTGTTTGATGCCAAAAGCCAGGGCCAGTGACAGATGTGGCCCTTCCCCTTTGCTTTTGGGAGGAAGAGGAGAGAAGAATGAGTCTCTGCAATAAATTTGAGAGGCTCTGACCTGGTCATGATGAACCATCTTAATATCAGGTCATCATTCCTCAATGTGCTGGCATGTGCACGCAGATTCCCCCGGGGCAATGCTAATAACAGACATAACTTTGGTGTCTGGTGGGTGGGTTGGTACGGATCAGTATCTTTTCTGGTGTGGTTCAAAAATAACACGTAGCAACAAACCGCCCATCTTTGCTGCCATGGTAGATCTTAAATGAAACAGCCTTTCCTGTGCAAGGAAAATGCTTGCTTCTTAATTCTAGCCTTGCTGGGGTAATATTATCCCAAGTCCTTTTTCTCCTCCTGGTGAGTCTCTGCTAACAGCAGACCTGGTGGCACCAGCAGCGATAATGACACCAGTAAGAGGTAGATGCCAGGACATGGTCTCCACAGATTTTGGCTGTCTGGAGGTTGTGACCTTCAAAAAACCATCTCTTTCTGTAGTATTAATTGGTGCCTCCTCTCATGCAGATATTGGCACACACTCCTCTGGGAGCTCCCATGCCATGAGCTCCTGTGTCACGCCAGGGATGAGGGGCTGCAGGATAAACTGCCAACAAATCACCCTCGTTTTATGGTGGTTTCCTACAGCTCCTTGAGGGAGGATCCACAGCCGTTAAGCCATGGCCATGCCATGCACATGGTGCTGAGAAAACAGCACCAGGGACCAGCTGATGGGGAGATGCAGAGATGTTCCCCCAGCATGGTGAAAACCAGAGGGTACTTGTGTGTTCACACACTGTGTGCTCTCCTGCAGCGTTTTACAGTGAAGTTACGGTATTTAACGAGCAGGAATTGCACCCAAAACCATCTGCTTTGACAATCAGCTGTTTTCCCTACTTTACAGATGGGGAGACTTAAAGGAATGTTGTAAAGAAAATCCAGCTCCTGGCACGCAGGGCCCTTCTGATCCACTGACTGAAAATGAACATTGGATCTGAAGGGTGACGTTGTATCCTGGACACAAAGCCCATCGCTGGTCACTGCCAACCCTGCTGAAAAGGCTGCCTGGGTGGAGCAAACCTTCTTCAGGAAGATGCAGGTTCAAGTGGTGGCTTAGATAACCTTTGGTGGGAAGAGCATGTCCATGCCAGACCTGCACAAGCATACAAAGCTGGGGAGGAGTTGCTCAGAATGCAAATCCTGATGCCCACAGAAGCTTTTCTCCTGCAACTTTGCTGCGTGACTTGAAAGCCCCTCCCTAAATTTTGCCAGAACTGCAATAAGCAATTCCTCCCTTTGCTCGCTCTGGTCACACTTAAGGATGGAAACGATAATGCCCCGTCCCCTGCGGACACGACGGAGCTGCTAGCAGCCAGGCAGGCTGGAGCAGCCGAGCTTGAGCAGGGGGCAGAGGTGACATTATCCTTGCTCCCACGTCATGCCGAGGACCAGCTCTGTGAGCTGCTGATGGATTGGGCTGTCTTCATAATAGACTCACCAGAAAGCAAATGTCTGCGTGTACATAAATCATCAGCAGAATCTTACAGCCCCTCAGCTAACAGCCGTACCGGGGCGTCAGGGGTGGGAGGGCAGGTCTGCTCCTCCTCTTCACTTCAAACATGTCCTGCAGCAAATTTGGTGTGTGCCCCAGTGGGGTCAGGATCTGCTGCAGCAGGTCCATAGGGCAGTGCATCTGCAGGGACATCAGTGCTGGGGATGGAGTGGTCACAGGGGAACGTCAGATCCAGGTGTGCACAAGTGTGGTGCCAGGACATCGCGTGGTGCATCCACTGCTCAGGGCAGCAGTGACTTCGGGAAGGATCGAGCTTGTGTCCATGGGAGAGTCCAGGACAGAGTTTATTTGCAAGAGGATAAGTATGTGGGAAAAGAGGAGGGACTGCTTGGGACTGGGGGGTTATCGGTGCCCTGGGGTTTAAGAGCACACCGTGAGAACTCATGGGGTGCATTTGGAAGGACAATGGGGAGCACTTGGTGGTTAGTAGAAGAGTTGGCAGCAGGATGTTCACATCGGTGAACTCTACGGGGCTGCAATGCTGTGCTGTACCACATGGACTGGGACTCCAGCCTCTTTCCACCTCTCCAAACTCTCCCCAACCCCCCCCAGCCCCACGGTGCCGCAGGGTGTGGGTCTCTACCTTATGACGAAGCTATGTGCATCGATCTCGGGGCCGCAGCCGCTGCTGAGCAGGACCCCCGAGTTGCCCACAATGGCACAGGTGGGGAACTGCTTGCCCTTGAGGGGCGAGGTGCGGGGCAGCAGCTCGTACAGGTTCTGCGAGACGTTCATGGTGCTGTCCCTGTCAAAAACGTAGTGGATGATGTCCCCCGGCTTCAGCGTCCCCTTCAGCACTGAAATGTCCTTCTCTGCATCCAGGAACTTCAAGATCTGTTTCCTGAAGACAGGGAAGAAAACAGCTCCATCAGTGAAGTACAGACATTACCTGGGTCATATATAAGATGAATCCTTGCCTCCTGGCTACCCTTGCTCTGTGGCCAGTCCATCTGACTGATGTTCTCCAGGAACAGCTTACAAACAGATATCTCCATCTTAACACCCACTCCTTCTCCACCCATCCCCTCCCAGGGCAGGACCACCATTAGTCAGGGGTCCCTGCATTTACCCTGGGAAGAGGGTCTCCTTCTCCCCTCCGTGACCCACCACCAGTGCACACTAATTCCACTTGGCCTGGAAAATGTGGGCTCAAGGGCTCCTTGTTTCGTTGTTGCAAGGCCAGCTGGTTCAGCTGGGAATTCATTTCCGAGTGATCGCTTACAGATATGAAGCCTAGCTCAGCAGGAGATAAGCCTTTTATTTCTTCCTCAACTTCTTTAGATGATATAGAGAGGCAATTTGCCAGCTTGCACTGGAGAGGACCAAATCTGTCTCTTGTCCTATAGGTAATTACCAGTACCTGATCTTCAAAGAGAGTGTCTGGTTGTGTCTCCATTTGGATGAGGCTGGTTTAATATTGTGCTTAATGCTTTCATTACTTCTGTCAACAACAGCTGGAGACGAAGAGTCATTTATTACTACTTCAGCTCTAGAGAAAAGAAAGACAGGGAGAGGGAGAGAGACAGGATCCGTTAACATCCCAATGGCACTTCTAATCACCATCTTTGGCTTTGGCTGCTGGAATTCAAACTTCATCAGAAAAGCAAAATTGTAGTTATTAGCTAAACAAGAACTGAAAGCCTGTTTGTCTTCTGCTACACTTAGACAGACACAAATCCTCAAATACCTGCTGGCTGACACGGACACAGATTTACAGCCAGGCACAGCTCTACAGAAAACACAATCTTACACATCTAGCTGTGGACAGGCATGCACATGGTAACACAAGCAGGCTGGTAGATGGACACTTGCAGACAAGACACCCCAGAGCCCTGGGAAGCCCCCAAAATTCACTAAGACATTTTCTACAAGGGCAGCTGGGGTTGCTGCCCTGCTGCCTTGCGGTCACCAGCTCAGCTCCTGCAGAAGGTTAATATCCTCCCTGAGGAGAAGGACTTGCGGGTGCTGGTGGACAAGAAGCTCAACATGAGCCAGCAATGTGCACTTGCAGCCCAGAGGCCAATAACCGTGTCCTAGGCTGCACCCAGAGCAACGTGGGCAGCAGGTCGAGGGAGGGGATTCTGCCCCTCTGCTCCGCTCTCCTGAGACCCCACCTGCAGTGCTGCCTCCCGTTCTGGGGCCACCAATAGCAGAAGGACATGGACCTACTGGAGCATGTCTAGAGGAGGCCACAAGGATGATGCGAGGGC